>NC_088808.1:2374789-2493951 GCF_011386835.1 Chrysemys picta bellii
TCGTGGCACTCAAAGAGGAGACACTTAGATCTCAAAAATTAGATAAGATGCTTCAGTCTGAGCTAAGTAGTTGCTGCTCTTAACAATTGCAAAATAATACAATACAAATAAAATAAACTATTTCAGCCATTCTATTATGTCCTAATCTGCTCTGAGTAAACATGATAGGACACCTCATCTTATGCACTGCTCCTAGTGACACTCTCCAATAGACCCAGCAGTCCTTATTTCCAGGCCCCTTCACTAACCACTGCTGCACACTCCCTCCCACAGCTGGCAATTACAACCAGGCCCTCATGTCCGGTCCCCCTGCTTTGAGAGTGGGTTCCATTGCTGGTTTCCTATTGACCTGTGGGACTTGGGGTAAGTTGCTGCCCCCTCTAGGCTCTGTCCCCAGCAGTCAAATGGGGATTTCATACTTTCCCACTATTGGAAAGTGCTGGGAGAATCCCCCAGCAAAAGCTGCTCTGACAGTGCTAAGCAGCATCTGTTTGCTTGTGAGAATGTCCTATGGGACTGTGTCAAAAGCCTTATTAACACCAAGATAGATCACATCTTCTGTTTACCCACCTCCACTAGGCCCCTAACCCTGCCAAAGAAGGAGCTAGGATTGGTCTGGAATGATTTGTTCTTGACAAGTCAATGCTCACTAGTCCTAAGAACCAAATTGTCCTGCAGGTGTTGACAAACTGATTGTTTAATAAGCAGAGGCTGCTCCCAATGCTACACTCGGTTTCTCAGAAATGAGTAGACTTTATGGGCAGCAGAGACTGTTAGAGCATCTAATCTGACCCCCTGCATATCACAGGCCTCCTGTCTACCACAATAGCTACTTTTGGGGCAAACACATTCCGGAAAGGCATCTAGTCTTTATTAAATGACATCAAGAGATGGAGAATCCACCACTTTCCATGGTAGCTTCTTCCTGTGCTCAATCATCCTTGCTGTTGAATATTTGTGCCTTATTTGTCATAGGAATTTGTCTCTTTTCACCTTCCAGCCATCGGGTCTTGTTCTGCCTTTCTCTGCTCGATTAAAGAGCCCTTTAATACCCAATATTTTCTCTCCATTAAGGCATTTCAACACTTCAGTGAAGTCACCTTTCAATCTTCTTTTGATAAGCTAAACAGGTTGAGCTCTTTCAATAGTTCACTAGAAGGCATTTTTCTCCAGCCCTCAGAACATTTGGTGGCTCTTTGCTGCCCCAGCTCCAATTTCTAGGACCATCTTTTTCAAAGGAGGACACCAAGACTGGAGGCAGTATTCCAATAGCAGTCTCACTGCTGCTGTGTCACCTCCCTATCCTACTCACGGCTCTGCTCCTACGTCTAATGATGGCTTTAGCCCTGTTCACCACAGCATCACACTGGGAGCTCATGTTGAGTGGCTTCTCCACTCTGGCCCCTAAATCCTTTTCAGAGTCACTGCTTTCCTGGATACACGTCCCCATTCTGGAGGTGTGGCCGGCGTGCCTTGTGGCTACGTATAGGACCTTGCATTGGGCTCTGCTCAAACTTGTTTTCTTTGAATGGGTCCAGCTGGCCGAATGAGCCAGATCGCACTGTATCACTGCCCTCTCCCCATCAGGAATTACCACTCTGCCTGTATTTTGTCACCCCCCAATCTTATCCGCAGTGATTGTATGTTTTCTCCCAATTCATTGATAACAATTATTTTAAAAAATTGTCCTTGAGAGCTTCTTCAGACCCTTAGTACCCAGGACCTGCTCCCCACAGCACAGTGAGAAAGGCCGTCCAGCCCTGCTGGTACATACGGGATAAGCACAGAACAAACACACTTTAGGAGCTGTGTTGTCCATAGGCTCTGAACAACATGTGGGGGTCAGCAGATTACAAATGCACGAGAGACCTGTAGTGTAGACAGGTCCCAACTGTGTCTCGGTTTCCCACCCTGCTCTAAGTTTAGTCACAGCCTCCATGTCTTTTCCGCCATGTCCCTTAACCCCACGTCACTGCAGAAGAGAGATTTTCTGGTAGCCAGCTGGCTCTCCTGCATGTGGATGTCATTCCAAAAGACGTGCTCTGGCTCAGTCCCATGCTATGGTTGGCTGAAGGAACCACTTGGTCACATTGTAGACCCTGAGTTATAGACGAGGGGCGACTAGATGCACATAATGGTCCTTTCTGACCTGAACCTCTATCAATCACTACATTTTCTGCTGCCAGGAAGAGAACTCTGGACCTATTTTCTCTCATTCACTTTCAGTCGGAATAATTTCAATCCAGGCCAAAGGATTTCCTCTTCCATTGTGTCTTCAGCACCTTTGCGAGCAAAGAGTTACTGTTACCCACAGGTTTCCAGTTTCAACCTGTCCCAGGGTGAGATGGCCAGGAAAGGGGTTGGAGCTCAACTGCACCTGGCCCAGGTGATGCAGCTCCCTAGGGAGAAGGGAATAAGTGTGGGGGTCACATGACAAGACGCAGCCTGTGACTAGGACCCAGGCCTGCTGAGAGATAGAAGGGCAGCCTGTGCTCAGCCAGGAGAGTGACCCCAAGGGAAGCAGGCATGGGAGGGGTTTGGAGCGTCCTTTAAAGGTCAGGGACAAGTTGGGAAGGGGCCAGGCTGAGCACTAAGGACAAGGCCCTAGGAGGGAAAGACAGGGCAGTTTAGGAGATGGGGCAGATAGTCCAGTTGGTTTTGGCTCCCAGGACCAGACACCCAGAGGTGAAGGTGATTGTCGGGGCTTCTGTCCTTCTTCCCCAGTGTAGATTTGATAGTGGAGAAGACTGATGCCGTAAGGGGGAAGTGAGTTACCCCAAGGTCACCCAGTGAGTTTATATCACGAATGCATACTCGGAAGGATCCAATAGAAACATGGATTTTCCAGTCTCTTCTTTCTAGGAGTCCCCAGGGCTAAGGTAAAACCCCTGCTGCCACAGGCCAAGCCCCCTGTTATATACCCTCCTCCTTAGAACCTGGCCCACGCGGGGGCAAGTTCTATTCTTCTCCAAGCTTCATCCCTCCTCATCTCATCGCTGTCACCGGCTGCGAGCTTGTACAGCCTGTGCGCAGTGTCTGCAGCTCCACTGCCAGCTCGCTCGGGGCAAACCTTCTCTTCTGCAGTATCCCGACGCTCTTCCTGCAGCCACTCAGTCTCATGAACAGCTGCTTGCAGAGCCTCTTCTGAAGCCTTTAGCGTCTTCTGTTGCCTTTTTGCTACTGCCGCTGCATATGCCAAAACCTTTTCGGTCAGGGTCTGAGAACCCACCATGGACTGCTCCACCCTTGTGTTTGTCCCTCCTCCAGTCTGCTTCATCTCTGGGCCAATCATTTCGTCCTTCATCGCCCTGCAGCACCCGACAGGGTGTGTTGGTGGAGGGTCTGCAAGATCCATGGCCACCCCAGCCACCTCCACCTTGCCTGCCTCATGGGGGTTTGTGTCAGAGGACACCTTCTCCTTTCTTTCTAACTTCTTAGGGCCCTGGCCCCTCGTTCAGCCACTCAGCAATTTCCTTAGCAGGCCGTGTCTTTTGATATGGCCTGCTTCTCTGCCCCCAAAACAAAGAACTCTTGCTCCCATCTTGGCATTAGGCCACGCTTGTACACTTTCTCATGCCCTTCTCCCTGGGCTAACCTTCTCAGCACAGCCCAGGCATGCTCTCCTTCTCTGCTCTTTTTGTCCATGGGCATAGCAGACCCTGGGTTGATTTCCCTTTGCAGGATCTCTCACAGGTATTGCTGCTGCTGCGTCTGTAGCTCCACCTGCACTTCCTTCTGCATCTGTTGGTTTTCTAGGAGCTCCTGGAGAAACCCCTAGATCTGCTTTGGCTGCTTAGCCAGTCCCTGGAACTGAAGTGGGAAATCCAGCGACCAGCTTGGTCCCTTGATACACCTGCTCAGTGGTTTGAGCATTGGCCTGCTAAACCAGAGGTTGTGAGCTCAATCCTTGAGGGGGCCATTTAGGGATCAGGGCAAAAAACTGTCTGGGGATTGGTCCTGCTTTGAGCAGGGGGTTGGACTAGATGACCTCCGGAGGTCCCTTCCAACCCTGATATTCTATGATTCCTTCAGCAACCAAGACTTCCCTCACGGATCACAGGGGGAACTCAATCCTGCCAACTATGCCAATCATAAATGAATCTACTCATCGTTAGGTGCCCCCCAGCAGCCAGGCATGGCATCACAGCCCTCTCGCTGGGCTAGCGTCCCCCATCCATGGTCGCTCCAGCACCACGGCAGTTTCTCTGCCTGGTAACTCCGGCCAGGTCACCACCTTTAGTCCACCCTTCTGGGGCCCAGCTTCCCTCACACTAAAAGTCCAAAGAGGTCTTTCCACAGACAGAAGTCCTTCTGCCATCGCTGGGGCACTTGCTCAGCCTGTAGCCCCCTTGCTGGGCTTGGGAACCCTCTCCAGGTGCGTGTACGCCACCTCCTCTGGGGCCGGTAGGGGAACCCAGTCCCACCCTGACATTGATAGCAGCTCAGGGCCCTGGACCCAACAACTAGGTCTGCACCTTTCTCTTTGCTGCACTTTTCCAACCTCTCTTCTCAAGTTCCCCTCCAGGCTTTCCTTGCTGCTCTGAACTTCCTACCTCGTTCTCAATCCTGTTGCTACCCCAGCTGGGCTGTATCACCACTGAAGTCTGGCTCTTTAGGGGGGCGGATATGGTGCCTCTCAGTTCGGGCTCATTCTGTAATCAGCTTTCTGTGAGTGCCAGGGGGCTCCATTTCCCCTTCCACTAGCTCCCCATTTACAGAGAGCCAGAGCAGTACCTGCAGCAGGGAGCGGGAGTTGCTGGTAGCCTCAGAGGCACAGGCCCTGCAGCGCCTCGGGCACCTGGCACAAGTGCCGCATGATACGGAGCTGGCGCATCACATTGGCCGTGACGTCCTCATGCTGCAAGGGAACGAGAACCTGTCTGAGACTCAGATGCCTCCGAGGAATCAGGGGGGATTAACGGCCCCTGGAACCAGCAGCATTTCCACCCAGCCCCTGCCCACCTCTGAGGGATGGATTCCCCCTCCTGACCCCCAGGATGGAGTCTTGTTGTCCTTCCTAGTGACCTCCAGTGGCAACCCCCCTCCTTGTACGGGGAGCTCCTGCCACCTCCCCCTCAGTGGCCCTGACAGCTGTTCCACCTCCAATCCACCGCTCAAGTTCTCAGACCCCTCTCCTCCAGCCCCACCCAGGTTGGGTAGGGAGGGGACTGTAGCGGGGGGGCAGGAGGGATTCTGGCAGCAGTGAAGTGGGATGTGGGGAGGTTGAGACCTTTCCCCAAGTCACCCCAGCCGCTAATGCTGAAGCCGCAGGAAGGCAGCCCTGGTGAATGGGACGGATCGGCAGCCCCTGCTGACTGAATCCTCCTGTTCTCTCCAGCAGGGCCAGCTTTAGGAAGGGCGGGGCCCAATTCGAACATTTTTGTCGGGGCCCCGGCAGGGATGACTAACAATAAAAAAATGTAAAAAAAAGCCTTTCATTTCTTCCATGTATTATTTACTTTCCATAACTATATAAATAATAAAATTATATATTATGTACATTGCATCATATATGCTGTTGATCGGTTATTAATGAGCTCCGTTTCACGTGTGTGGGTCCCCGCCACTCCCTGGGGGTGTGCTAGGGTGACCAGATGTCCTGATTTTATAGGGACAGTCCCGATTTTTGGGTCTTTTTCTTATAGGATCCTATTATCCCCCACCCCTTATCCCGATTTTTCACACTTGCTATCTGGTCACCCTAGTGGTGTGCACATGTGTGGGTCCCAGCTGCTCCCTGCCCCCCTCATTGAAGCAGGTGTGCAGGGTTACTGCCCTGGGAACTGCAGGGCACCAGTGGACATGGGGCTGGCTGGAGGCAGGGCAGGGGCTCACTGGAGGTAGGGTCTGGCTGCAGGCAGGGCAAGGGGTGCGGGGCTGGCTGGAGACAGGGGTGTGTGGGGCTGGCTGGCTTTGGGCAGGGCCGCGGGGGGGTGCGGCAGGGGTTGCCTGGAGACAGGGCAGGGGGTGCGGCAGAGGCTGGCTGTGGGCAGGGGGTGCAGGGCTGGCTGCAGGCAGGGCAGGGGGGCGGGCCTGGTGCGGGCAGAACAGGGGCGGCGGGGCTGGAGGTAGGGCAGGGGTGCAGCAGGGGCTGGCTGCGGACAGGGGGTGCAGGGCTGGCTGGAGACGGGGCTGGCTGCGGGCAGGGCAGGGGGTGCGGGGCTGGTGCGGGGACGGCGTGCAGCAGAGGCAGCTTTAAATAGCCCCTGAGTCCCCCGCTATCCCAGGGCTCTGGGTGCTATTTAAAGGGCCCAGGGCTGCCCTGCTTCTACCGTCCCGGCCCTTTAAATAGCCGCGGGAGCCCTGGGGAAGCAGCGGGGCTCCAGTGGCTATTTAAAGGGCCGGGGCGATAGAGGCAGCAGGAGCCCCGGACCTTTTAAATAGCTCCCAGAGCCCCGCAGCCCTACCCCAGGGCTCCAGCAGTGGGGGTCTGGTAGCAATTTAAAGGGCCTGGGGCTCCAGCCCCTGCTGGGAGCCCTAGGTCCTTTAAATTGCCCCCTGGGGAAGCCGGGCCACCCTGGTACAGCGCACCGGCTCTTGCCGGTACACCGTACCGGGGCTTGGGCACGGGGCCCGATTCAGGGGAATTGGTTGAATTGGCCTAAAGCCGGCCCTGGTGGGGGTATGGCCACAGAGCCGCAGGGAGGGGAACCCTGAGGTGTGGGGGCTGGGTGGGTACTGGGAGTTCCTCCTGAAGGGACGGGGGTTGGCCAAGGTCACTCAGCCCCGGGGTGTGGGAGGGGGACTGGCTGAGGGCACTCAGAGCCCCAAGAAGTGGCGGGGGGCTGAGGGGAGGGACTGGCCAGGGGCACTCAGAGCTCGGGGGAGGGGCTGTCTGGGGGGGCACTCAGAGGCCCAGGAAGTCGGGGGGGGCTGAGGGGAGGGACTGGCCAGGGGCACTCAGAGCTCGGGGGAGGGGCTGTCCGGGGGGGCACTCAGAGCCCCAGGAAGTGGGAGGGGGGGGCACACAGGATTTCAGGAATTCCCTGGCAGTGAAGAGCTGCTGGCGGCAGGGAGGAGCCAGCCGTGACAATCCCCACTTGGGATCCCTGGCTGGGCTAGTGGCTATGGGGGCCCGTGGCCAAGCTGCAGCGGAAGGTGACCTGAAGGAAATGCCTCGGCCTCGGCCTCCGGCTAGGAAGGGCCTGGGCCAGACAATGACCCACCGCGCAGTGTCCCAGCTCCCTGCCCCACCCCTGCGGGGCACGGCCCCTCCTCTGTAGGGAGGTTGGCATGTACCTTAGTGCTGCTTCCTCCATCCCCAAAGGCCTCTCCCAGCCAGTCTCTGGCAACCCCTGCCGTTCAATACGCACATTACCCTGCTGTGACATACCGGGGGGGGGACCCCTCGGGGATGGGGGGGCTGTCACACAGCTGGGCAATTTAACCCAGCTGGGCTGGGGTGACTGTCTCCCTGGAGCTGGGGTCTCAGCCCAGGTGTCTCTCTGCCCTTCCCCCCAGTCGCCCCCGGGCGAGGTGGGAGTGCCCCACGTTGTGTTCCAGCCCCACATTCGCACCCACAAGTGCTGGTGGGTTCCAATCCCAGCTGAACACGCCCACCCAGCCCTAGTGCGGAGCAGAAGGTCCCAGCACTGCCCCACACACCCTCTGGCTCTCCGAACCCGCTCTTACCCATCACCGCAGCACGTCTGGCCCAGGCTGAACGCTGCTGCTCTGTGCAGAGAGGCTGGCACTTCTTGCTCCTGCCGTAGGAGGGGCAGGTGCTGCTACTGACTGCTCCCCCTAACTCCCGCCCTGCTGCGCTCTGGGGATGCTGCCCTGCTGTGGAGCTCTCAGGTGTCTTGAACTGGAATTTGTTTGGAGAGAAACTGCTAAGGAGCCTTATCAGCCCCGAGCAGAGAGTACCTGGGAGCCTGCCTGGGTCGGGCGGGTCTGGTACAGCCTCCCCCCAGATAAGGCTCTTCCCTGGACCTGCCACCCATTGGAATCTGGAACGATTCCCTCCGAGGTAACACCCGGGGCAGCCAGGGCAGGGCAGGGCACGGCCTGCTCCCCTGGAGCGTTAGGGCTTTCAGGAGTCAGAGGTGCCAGCGGAGCACGTTGTACGTTAAAGCAGCGAAGGCAGTTGGGGGGCAGAGGAATTGGGTGCTTTGCCATTGCACTTGATCAGCTCAATTTGAAAATTCTTTCAAAGGAAATCCAGATGTATACATCTGACTGGGGTACATGTACACACATACACACGCACACTCACATGTGCACACACTCATGTGCACATACACGTACACACATACATACACACATGTACACATACACATATGTACAGACGTACACATACACGCACACACGCTGTCCCTGGAGCGCCCCAGGATGCGACTGACGGGGTGGCTGGCTATTATGGAGGCAGAAGGGGGTTGGGAGAAAATAATCAAGAAGAACTTTTGCTGAAAATGCAAACCTAAGCTGGAAATCTGTGCAGGGCTGGGCTCAGAGAAAATGATCTTTTGAGCTGCTCTTATTAACCGGGGTGCTGTACTTCCTGGTTTGCGTCGGACCCAGGCAGGAGACTGGGCTGCTCTCAGCTGTAGAAGCCATTGGAATGAGCCAGGTCGGAATGAGCCAGGCCCTCAGAGCCTTCTGCCACCAATCGCCCCAGCAGTCACTGATCCACACCAAACCACGTCCTTCCAGTCAGGCAGTTTCATATGCACACGTCAAACCCTTGGTTTGCCACTCAGACACCACGGTGATGGGCACAGTAAGGACCGAGAGACGCTAAACAGGCAGGGAAGGAAATAGTGGCCCTGCCTACAGGTGTGTGTGTGGTGCAAACGGATGAACACCAGTTGCTGGCTGAAGGCACAACCTTAATACCTGCATCTCCTGTCTGTCAGCTATCGTTCGCTTGGCAGCCTGAGCTCCGATTTCTAACGCAGCGTTTTGCTCTGGCCTATTGTGGTTCTCATGTCCAGGGGCGTCTTGGCCCCTGATATCAGGAGCGGTGCTAAGGAGGCTGCTTTTCAAAGGTCCTTAAGTAGAGTTACCAACTTTCTACTTGCACAAAACCAAACGCCCTTGACCCAACCCCTTTCATGCCCTTCCCCAAGGCCCCACCCCCACTCACTCCAGCCCAGCCCACCTCCCTCAGTCGCTCACTCTCACACCCTCACTCACTTTCACTGGGCTGGGGCTGGGGGTTGGAGTGCAGGGAGGGGTGAGGGCTCCGGTGGGGATGCGGGCTCTGGGATTGGGCTGGAGATTAGGGGTTTGGGATGCCAGAGGGGGATCCGGGCTGGGGCAGAGGGTTGGGGTGCGGACTCTGGGAGGGAGTTTGGGTGCGGGAGGGGGCTCAGGGCTGTGGTAGGGGATTGGGGGGCGGGTGGGGGTGTGGGGTCCGGGAGAGATTAGGGTACAGGAGGGGGTTCGACCTGGGGCAGGGAGTTGGGGTGCCGGGTGTGAGGTCTGGGAGGGAATTTGGGTGTGGGAGGGGGTTCCGACCTGGGGCAGGGTTTCTGGGTGCGAGCTCCTGCGCCTAGGGGCTGCAGGGACGTGCCGGCCACTTCCGGGAGCCCCGCCGAGCCAGGGCAGGAAGGGAACCTGCCTTAGCCCCGCTGTGCCGCCGACCGGCCAGACTTTAATGGCCCGGTGGGCGGTGCTGACCGGAGCTGCCAGGGTCCCTTTTCCAGCAGGTGTTCCGGTCGAAAACCCAACACCTGCCAACCCTGTGTCGAAGGCCCTGATTTGTGAGTGAGCTAAGCCTCCAGCCTCCTGCGCTAAATGAGCTCCCTTAACCTTTTCCTGCACCCCATCCCCACCCCACCCCCTTTACCTGCTTCATCTGCCCGGTGTGGGGTGTTGTGACCCCAGAGCGTGAGTTCCCTGCCACGGGGCCTGTCCTCTTGTCCCTGGGGGTGCAGTGTCCAGTCCCAGGCACCCTGCCTACAGACTGGGTGTGACAAAGTGGGAATGGTCTTAATGTTTTCTCTGAATACTGTGGGTGCCTCAGTTTCCCCTATGCATTTCTTAAGTATCTAGGTGATGGGATAAGGGTGTGATTGTTGTAGAGCCCGAGAGGGCAGGGGTGTGCAGGGGTCTCCACAGAGAATGGCCGACACCCTGTCTCCTGGCAACTGATGGCCTGGGCCCCTCCCCTGCAAGGTGCCAACTGAAGGTGTTGGAGAACAAAGAGATCAGGTGACCTCCTAGCCCAGGAAAGAGACAAAGGCTGGAGGGTTTCAGTTTGGAGCTGGCTGGGGAAACGGAGGGAGGCCCAGCACCGGGGTCTGGGCTCCCTACCCCCAAGATGGACCTGACTGAGGGGTCCTGTTCTCTGTACCTACAAGCTCTGTTTTGGACTGTGTTCCTGTCATCTAATAAACCGTCTGTTTTACTGGCTGGCTGAGAGTCCTGGTGAATTGCAGGAAGTAGGGGGTGCAGGGCCCTGACTCCCCCATCCTCCGTGACAACTGGGGCCTCCGGGTAACACTGCAGTAGGAAGATGTCACGGGTTACTGTTATTACTGTCTGAGTCGTGTTATCATTATCTGTCCTCCGGCTTTGGGTGGGTCCATGCTGCGGATTTGCTTGTGTCCCACAGTGTCTAATGGGGTTGGAATCCCGCAGGTTTGTTATCCTGGGGGAGCTCAGCGTCCGTGTGACCAGTGCCAGGGACACATGCGTGTGTGATCTCCTGGCCACATGGAGCCCACCCGGGCCGCCCTGTTCTGGGCACACCCTGGATCTGACTGTCAGCCGAGGGCCGAGCACTGGGCATATAACCAATGTTCTGACTTGACCCCAGCCTCATGGCCCGGCGATCCTGGCCTATCCTCCCCCCGCCACAGGGGACAGACCCCCACAAAGATGGTTGGCCTGGAGGGGGTTTGGCTCCTGTCAGTTTTCAGGAGATGCTGGCAGGGCCGGACCCCAAACCACAGGCCAAGGGGCCACTGAGCACAATCACACGGTGACCACAGCCACAAGCTCCTCCCCATCCCTGCTGGATGAATGTCGGGTGAGACACAGAGACAGCGCTTGGGAGCCACAAACGCTCTGCCAGCTGGGCAAAGCTGGGAATGTGACGACAAGACAACACACCTGCCTTCAGGTGCTTTGGGTGGATGTTCCTGATTGCATGGGTGGGTCCCTTTAAGATGTTCAGGTTGTGTATTTCCAGGGTGAGAACTGGGGCTGACAGGGCCAGCAGGCCGATGAGGAGCAGGAGACGAGGGCACCGGGCAGCTGCAAAAGGGAAGAGCCGGTGAGAAGCTGGGAACACAAATCCGCCCTTCAGGAGCCGCGACTCCCAGTTCCCTCTGCCAGGACAGTGCCCCCTGGAGCAGCCAGCTAAGAGCATGCTCCGCGGCTCCGCGCTCACAGCAGCCCAGAGGGGAGGGGAGCTGGGGAGCCAGGCGGGGCGATTGGGAACGTGGGGGCAAGGTGGTGACCGGGATAAGGGGAATTATGGGAGAGAAGAGCATTGGGGGAGGAGTGTCTGGAGGACTGGACCAGGGTTGTGGGGGAACCTGTGGTTCTGGGGAGCCCCCTGCATGGTTGCTTGAAGCTGCAGCCTCTGTTCCCTGGCACAGCCCTATGGGAAGCCCTAGTTGCCTTGCTGTGGAGACAATCACTGTTGCCCAGCCCAGATTCCCAGCTCAGGCCAATCCCACAGTCAGGCTCCCCCGTCCATCCCCCTACACACAGACATCCTCCCCCCCAGATTTCCAGAGCCCTGCTTAGCCCTGCCTGCCCCCACCCCTGGTCCGCCCATGGCCTGTCTCCCAGGGCCCAGCCCATGCCCCGTGCTGCCCAGCCAGCCTTCCTGGCTCACTGTGGCTCTGCAGGGCGCAGTGGGATCAGCCAATGCTGCTGAAGAGGGAAGATGAACATGCCCCTTTTCTGTTGGCAGCTTGCATGTAACCTCACGGCCTGGGAATGGGACTGGCATCAGTGCTCAGGAACAAAGAACAGGGATTTTGCTGGCCAGACCACTGTCTAACATCCCAGGTCCCCATCCCCGCGTGTGCTCTGAGGGGAGTGTGAGAGGCTGCCCGTGGCGACAGGCAGGGGCCGGCCAGGAGCGATGCGATGAGCAGGCCTAGAGGTCACTGGAAAGGTGAAATCCCAAGCATGGCGGGAGCTTCTCAAACACCCTCTGCACGGCCAGACCACTGAAGGCTCTACCCGCAGCTCTGCCTGGCCACGTGCAGACCCCTGGAGCCATCTATGGGGTATCACGCTGGGCCTAAATGCTGCGGCCAGGTCCCTGGATTCTGCAGCACTTCGTTTAAATTAAAGAATGGTGCCCAGGGGCCCTGCACCCCCCACTTCCTGCAATTCACCGGGACTCTCAGCCAGCCAGTAAAACAGACGGTTTATTAGATGACAGGAACACAGTCCAAAACAGAGCTTGTAGGTACAGAGAACAGGACCCCTCAGTCAGGTCCATCTTGGGGGTAGGGAGCCCAGACCCCGGTGCTGGGCCTCCCTCCGTTTTCCCCAGCCAGCTCCAAACTGAAACCCTCCAGCCTTTGTCTCTTTCCTGGGCTAGGAGGTCACCTGATCTCTTTGTTCTCCAACACCTTCAGTTGGCACCTTGCAGGGGAGGGGCCCAGGCCATCAGTTGCCAGGAGACAGGGTGTCGGCCATTCTCTGTGGAGACCCCTGCACACCCCTGCCCTCTCGGGCTCTACAACAAGCACACCCTTATCCCATCACCTAGATACTTAAGAAATGCATAGGGGAAACTGAGGCACCCACAGTATTCAGAGAAAACATTAAGACCATTCCCACTTTGTCACACCCAGTCTGTAGGCAGGGTGCCTGGGACTGGACACTGCACCCCCAGGGACAAGAGGACAGGCCCCGTGGCAGGGAACTCACGCTCTGGGGTCACAACACCCCACACCGGGCAGATGAAGCAGGTAAAGGGGGTGGGGTGGGGATGGGGTGCAGGAAAAGGTTAAGGGAGCTCATTTAGCGCAGGAGGCTGGAGGCTTAGCTCACTCACAAATCAGGGCCTTCGACACAGGGTTAGCAGGTGTCGGGTTTTCGACCGGAACACCTGCTGGAAAAGGGACCCTGGCAGCTCCGGACCGGTCAGCACCGCCCACCGGGCCATTAAAAGTCTGGCTGGTCAGCGGCACAGCGGGGCTAAGGCAGGCTCCCTTCCTGACCTGGCTCCGCGGGGCTCCCGGAAGTGGCCGGCACGTCCCTGCAGCCCCTAGGCGCAGGGGCGATCAGGAAGCTCCACGCGATGGCCTCATCCCGAGTGCTAGCTCTGCAGCTTCCATTGGCCAGGAACGATAGCCAATGGGAGCTGCGGGGCCCGTGGGCGCAGGCAGCACACAATGCTGCCTGGCCATGCCTCCTCCTAGGGGCTGCAGGGACGTGCTGGCCGCTTCTGGGAGCCCTACGGAGCTAGGGCAGGCAGGGAGCCTGCCTTAGCACCGGTGTGTCATTAACCAGGAGCTGGCTGAGGTAAGTGCTGCCTGGCCGGAGCTCGCACCCAGAAACCCTGCCCCAGGTCGGAACCCCCTCCCACACCCAAATTCCCTCCCAGACCTCACACCCGGCACCCCAACCCCCTGCCCCAGGTCGAACCCCCTCCTGTACCCTAATCCCTCCCAGACCCCACACCCCCACCCGCACCCCAATCCCCTACCCCAGCCCTGAGCCCCCTCCCGCACCCAAACTCCCTCCCAGAGTCCGCACCCCAACCCTCTGCCCCAACCCGGATCCCCCTCTGGCACCCCAAACCCCTAATCTCCAGCCCAATCCCAGAGCCCGCATCCCCACCGGAGCCTTCACCCCTCCCTGCACTCCAACCCCCAGCCCCAGCCCAGTGAAAGTGAGTGAGGGTGTGAGAGTGAGCGACTGAGGGAGGTGGGCTGGGCTGGAGTGAGTGGGGGTGGGGCCTTGGGGAAGGGCATGAAAGGGGTTGGGTCAAGGGCGTTTGGTTTTGTGCAAGTAGAAAGTTGGCAACTCTACTTAAGGACCTTTGAAAAGCAGCCTCCTTAGCACCGCTCCTGATATCAGGGGCCAAGGCGCCCCTGGACATGAGAACCACAATAGGCCAGAGCAAAACGCTGCGTTAGAAATCGGAGCTCAGGCTGCCAAGCGAACGATAGCTGACAGACAGGAGATGCGGGAATTAAGGTTGTGCCTTCAGCCAGCAACTGGTGTTCATCCGTTTGCACCACACACACACCTGTAGGCAGGGCCACTATTTCCTTCCCTGCCTGTTTAGCGTCTCTCGGTCCTTACTGTGCCCATCACCGTGGTGTCTGAGTGGCAAACCAAGGGTTTGACGTGTGCATATGAAACTGCCTGACTGGAAGGACGTGGTTTGGTGTGGATCAGTGACTGCTGGGGCGATTGGTGGCAGAAGGCTCTGAGGGCCTGGCTCATTCCGACCTGGCTCATTCCAATGGCTTCTACAGCTGAGAGCAGCCCAGTCTCCTGCCTGGGTCCGACGCAAACCAGGAAGTACAGGACCACGGTTAATAAGAGCAGCTCAAAAGATCATTTTTGCTGAGCCCAGCCCTGCACAGATTTCCAGCTTAGGTTTGCATTTTCAGCAAAAGTTCTTCTTGATTATTTTCTCCCAACCCCCTTCTGCCTCCATAATAGCCAGCCACCCCGTCAGTCGCATCCTGGGGCGCTCCAGGGACAGCGTGTGTGTGTGTATGTGTACGTCTGTACATATGTGTATGTGTACATGTGTGTATGTATGTGTGTACGTGTATGTGCACATGAGTGTGTGCACATGTGAGTGTGCGTGTGTATGTGTGTACATGTACCCCAGTCAGATGTATACATCTGGATTTCCTTTGAAAGAATTTTCAAATTGAGCTGATCAAGTGCAATGGCAAAGCACCCAATTCCTCTGCCCCCCAACTGCCTTCGCTGCTTTAACGTACAACGTGCTCCGCTGGCACCTCTGACTCCTGAAAGCCCTAACGCTCCAGGGGAGCAGGCCGTGCCCTGCCCTGCCCTGGCTGCCCCGGGTGTTACCTCGGAGGGAATCGTTCCAGATTCCAATGAGTGGCCGGTCCAGGGAAGAGCCTTATCTGGGGGGAGGCTGTACCAGACCAGCCCGACCCAGGCAGGCTCCCAGGTACTCTCTGCTCGGGGCTGATAAGGCTCCTTAGCAGTTTCTCTCCAAACAAATTCCAGGTCAAGACACCTGAGAGCTCCACAGCAGGGCAGCATCCCCAGAGCGCAGCAGGGCGGGGGTTAGGGGGAGCAGTCGGTAGCAGCACCTGCCCCTCCTACGGCAGGAGCGAGAAGTGCCAGCCTCTCTGCACAGAGCAGCAGCGTTCAGCCTGGGCCAGACGTGCTGCGATGATGGGTAAGAGCGGGCTCGGAGAGCCAGAGGGTCTGTGGGGCAGCGCTGGGCCCTTCTGCTCCGCACTAGGGCCGGGTGGGCGTGTTCAGCTGGGATTGGAACCCACCAGCACTTGTGGGTGCGAATGTGGGGCTGGAACACAACGTGGGGCACTCCCACCTCGCCCGGGGACGACTGGGGGGAAGGGCAGAGAGACACCTGGGCTGAGACCCCAGCTCCAGGGAGACAGTCACCCCAGCCCAGCTGGGTTAAATTGCCCAGCTGTGTGACAGCCCCCCCATCCCCGAGGGGTCCCCCCCCGGTATGTCACAGCAGGGTAATGTGCGTATTGAACGGCAGGGGTTGCCAGAGACTGGCTGGGAGAGGCCTTTGGGGATGGAGGAAGCAGCACTAAGGTACATGCCAACCTCCCTACAGAAGAGGGGTCGTGCCCCGCAGGTGTGGGGCAGGGAGCTGGGACACTGCGCGGTGGGTCATTGTCTGGCCCAGGCCCTTCCTAGCCGGAGGCCGAGGCCGAGGCATTTCCTTCAAGTCACCTTCCGCTGCAGCTTGGCCACGGGCCCCCATAGCCACTAGCCCAGCCAGGGATCCCAAGTGGGGATTGTCACGGCTGGCTCCTCCCTGCCGCCAGCAGCTCTTCACTGCCAGGGAATTCCTGAAATCCTGTGTGCCCCTCCCCCACCCACCTCCTGGGGCTGTGAGTGCCCCCCCGGACAGCCCCCCGCCCCCGAGCTCTGAGTGCCCCTGGCCAGTCCCTCCCCTCAGCCCCCCCCCCACTTCCTGGGGCTCTGAGTGCCCCCCCAGACAGCCCCTCCCCCGAGCTCTGAGTGCCCCTGGCCAGTCCCTCCCCTCAGCCCCCCCCCCACTTCCTGGGGCTCTGAGTGCCCTCAGCCAGTCCCCCTCCCACACCCCGGGGCTGAGTGACCTTGGCCAACCCCCGTCCCTTCAGGAGGAACTCCCAGTACCCACCCAGCCCCCACACCTCAGGGTTCCCCTCCCTGCGGCTCTGTGGCCATACCCCCACCAGGGCCGGCTTTTGGCCAATTCAACCTATTCCCCTGAATCGGGCCCCGTGCCCAAGCCCCGGTACGGTGTACCGGCAAGAGCTGGTGCGCTGTACCAGGGTGGCCTGGCTTCCTCAGGGGGCAATTTAAAGGACCTAGGGCTCCCAGCAGGGGCCGGAGCCCCAGGCCCTTTAAATTGATACCAGACCCCCACTGCTGGAGCCCTGGGGTAGGGCTGCGGGGCTCTGGGGGCTATTTAAAAAGTCCGGGGCTCCCGCTGCCTCTACCGCCCCGGCCCTTTAAATAGCCACTGGAGCCCCGCTGCTTCCCCAGGGCTCCCGCGGCTATTTAAAGGGCCGGGACAGTAGAAGCAGGGCAGCCCTGGGCCCTTTAAATAGCCCCCAGAGCCCTGGGATAGCGGGGGACTCGGGGGCTATTTAAAGGGCCGGAGCTCCAGCTGCCTGTGCTGCACCCCGTCCCCGCACCAGCCCCACACCCCCTGCCCTGCCCGCAGCAAGCCCCGTCTCCAGCCAGCCCTGCACCCCCTGTCCGCAGCCAGCCTCTGCTGCACCCCTGCCATACCTCCAGCCCCGCCCCCCTGTCCTGCCTGCAGCCAGCCCTGCACCCCCTGCCCACAGCCAGCCTCTGCCGCACCCCCTGCCCTGTCTCCAGGCAACCCCTGCCGCACCCCCCTGCGGCCCTGCCCAAAGCCAGCCAGCCCCACACACCCCTGTCTCCAGCCAGCCCCGCACCCCTTGCCCTGCCTGCAGCCAGACCCTACCTCCAGTGAGCCCCTGCCCTGCCTCCAGCCAGCCCCATGTCCACTGGTGCCCTGCAGTTCCCAGGGCAGTAACCCTGCACACCTGCTTCAATGAGGGGGGCAGGGAGCAGCTGGGACCCACCCATGTGCACACCACTAGGGTGACCAGACAGCAAGTGTGAAAAATCGGGACAGGGGGTGGGGAATAATAGGATCCTATAAGAAAAAGACCCAAAAATTGGGACTGTCCCTATAAAATCAGGACATCTGGTCACCCTAGCACACCCCCAGGGAGTGGCGGGGACCCACAAACGTGAAACGGAGCTCATTAATAACCGATCAACAGCATATATGATGCAATGTACATAATATATAATTTTATTATTTATATAGTTATGGAAAGTAAATAATACATGGAAGAAATGAAAGGCTTTTTTTTACATTTTTTTTTGTTAGTCATCCCTGCCGGGGCCCTGACAAAAATGTTCGAATTGGGCCCCGCCCTTCCTAAAGCTGGCCCTGCTGGAGAGAACAGGAGGATTCAGTCAGCAGGGGCTGCCGATCCGTCCCATTCACCAGGGCTGCCATCCTGCGGCTTCAGCATTAGTGGCTGGGGTGACTTGGGGAAAGGTCTCAACCTCCCCACATCCCACTTCACTGCTGCCAGAATCCCTCCTGCCCCCCCGCTACAGTCCCCTCCCTACCCAACCTGGGTGGGGCTTGAGGAGAGGGGTCTGAGAACTTGAGCTGTGGATTGGAGGTGGAACAGCTGTCAGGGGCACTGAGGGGGAGGTGGCAGGAGCTCCCCGTACAAGGAGGGGGGTTGCCACTGGAGGTCACTAGGAAGGACAACAAGACTCCATCCTGGGGGTCAGGAGGGGGAATCCATCCCTCAGAGGTGGGCAGGGGCTGGGTGGAAATGCTGCTGGTTCCAGGGGCCGTTAATCCCCCCTGATTCCTCGGAGGCGTCTGAGTCTCAGACAGGTTCTTGTTCCCTTGCAGCAGGAGGACGTCACGGCCAATGTTATGCGCCAGCTCCGTATCATGCGGCACTTGTGCCAGGTGCCCGAGGCGCTGCAGGGCCTGTGCCTCTGAGGCCACCAGCAACTCCCGCTCCCTGCTGCAGGTACTGCTCTGGCTCTCTGTAAATGGGGAGCTAGTGGAAGGGGAAATGGAGCCACCTGGCACTCACAGAAAGCTGATTACAGAATGAGCCCGAACTGAGACGCACCATATCCGCCCCCCTAAAGAGCCAGACTTCAGTGGTGATACAGCCCAGCTGGGGTAGCAACAGGATTGAGAACGAGGTAGGAAGTTCAGAGCAGCAAGGAAAGCCTGGAGGGGAACTTGAGAAGAGAGGTTGGAAAAGTGCAGCAAAGAGAAAGGTGCAGACCTAGCTGTTGGGTCCAAGGCCCTGAGCTGCTATCAATGTCAGGGTGGGACTGGGTTCCCCTACCGGCCCCAGAGGAGGCGGCGTACACGCACCTGGAGAGGGTTCCCAAGCCCAGAAAGGGGGCTACAGGCTGAGCAAGTGCCCCAGCGATGGCAGAAGGACTTCTGTCTGTGGAAAGACCTCTTTGGACTTTTAGTGTGAGGCAAGCTGGGCCCCAGAAGGGTGGACTAAAGGTGGTGACCTGGCCGGAGTTACCAGGCAGAGAAACTGCCGTGGTGCTGGAGCGACCATGGATGGGGGACGCTAGCCCAGCGAGAGGGCTGTGATGCCATGCCTGGCCGCCGGGGGGCACCTAACGATGAGTAGATTCATTTATGATTGGCATAGTTGGCAGGATTGAGTTCCCCCTGTGATCCGTGAGGGAAGTCTTGGTTGCTGAAGGAATCATAGAATATCAGGGTTGGAAGGGACCTCCGGAGGTCATCTAGTCCAACCCCCTGCTCAAAGCAGGACCAATCCCCAGACAGTTTTTTGCCCTGATCCCTAAATGGCCCCCTCAAGGATTGAGCTCACAACCCTGGGTTTAGCAGGCCAATGCTCAAACCACTGAGCTATCCCTCCCCCAAGCAGGTGTATCAAGGGACCAAGCTGGTCGCTGGATTTCCCACTTCAGTTCCAGGGACTGGCTAAGCAGCCAAAGCAGATCTAGGGGTTTCTCCAGCAGCTCCTAGAAAACCAACAGACGCAGAAGGAAGTGCAGGTGGAGCTACAGACGCAGCAGCCGCAATACCTGTGAGAGATCCTGCAAAGGGAAATCAACCCAGGGTCTGCTATGCCCATGGACAAAAAGAGCAGAGAAGGAGAGCATGCCTGGGCTGTGCTGAGAAGGTTAGCCCAGGGAGAAGGGCATGAGAAAGTGTACAAGCGTGGCCTAATGCCAAGATGGGAGCAAGAGTTCTTTGTTTTGGGGGCAGAGAAGCAGGCCATATCAAAAGACACGGCCTGCTTAGGAAATTGCTGAGTGGCTGAACGAGGGGCCAGGGCCCTAAGAAGTTAGAAAGAAAGGAGAAGGTGTCCTCTGACACAAACCCCCATGAGGCAGGCAAGGTGGAGGTGGCTGGGGTGGCCATGGCCCTTGCAGACCCTCCACCAACACACCCTGTCGGGTGCTGCAGGGAGATGAAGGACGAAATGATTGGCCCAGAGATGAAGCAGACTGGAGGAGGGACAAACACAAGGGTGGAGCAGTCCATGGTGGGTTCTCAGACCCTGACCGAAAAGGTTTTGGCATATGCAGCGGCAGTAGCAAAAAGGCAACAGAAGACGCTAAAGGCTTCAGAAGAGGCTCTGCAAGCAGCTGTTCATGAGACTGAGTGGCTGCAGGAAGAGCGTCGGGATACTGCAGAAGAGAAGGTTTGCCCCGAGCGAGCTGGCAGTGGAGCTGCAGACACTGCGCACAGGCTGTACAAGCGCGCAGCCGGTGACAGCGATGAGATGAGGAGGGATGAAGCTTGGAGAAGAATAGAACTTGCCCCCGCGTGGGCCAGGTTCTAAGGAGGAGGGTATATAACAGGGGGCTTGGCCTGTGGGCTATAAAGCCTGGAGCTAGGCCAAATGGATTACAGAGTGAGCTCCAGCTGAGGGGAAACCAGGGGAAACCGCAACAAAGGTACAGGAGCAGGCCTAGCTGTTCGGTACAGGGCCTTGGGGCAGAACCTAGAATCCAGGGTAGGACTGGTTCTCCCACGGTCTCTAAGGAAGGGGATGTACAGGGCCATAGAAAGGGCTACCAAGGCCAGCAAGGGCAGGCCGAGCCAAAGTCAGGCTGAGGAAAAGCCCCCAAGGGACAGAGGATCTTGTTTCAGTTAAAGACATTTTTTGACTTTTAGTTTGGGATGAGCGCAACCCAGGAAGGAGTGGGACTAAAAGATGGTCGCCTGGCCGAAGGGCTGAGTTCCCAGCCAAAAACCTGCTGGCGGGCGTGCTAGCCCAAGAAATCTGTGACCCCAGGCCTTGAAGGAAGGGGCACCTATCGGTGAGTGAACTCTGTTACAAGCCTGCTTCCATTGTGGAAACAGCCTGGTATTGGAGAGTGGTGGGGATGGCTGGAGGGGTCATACAGGAGGGGCAGCAGCGTCCAGTGAGGAGATCAGGGAACGGGTTGTTGGCAGTCCTGCCACTGAGCGGTAACGTGATCCTGGCCAGGTCACTCTCCCACCTGGTGCCTCATTTTCTCTATCTTTGAAATGGGGATCATCCCGACACACATTAAGAAAGGGTTTGATCCTCTGCTCTTCCTTCCCAAATCCCTGCCCTCCTTGCCCCACACAGGCCTCTGCCCTGTTGCTCAAACTCCCATGCACATGTTAGTGCCTGTGTCACCCCCGCAACTGCAAGGTCTCATGTACAGTCTCCTGCCAGCAAACTGAAGCTGCCACTAGATCCAGAATAGGAATCGCAGTTCCTGTGCGCTGCCCTGAATGGAGTCTAGACCCTGGGCATGGGGAAGGCCAACGCTCACATCCAGGTAGATCATCAACCTACTCCTCTGTCCCAGGAGCAGGAAGGCCTCTGGTTCGTGCTCCCTTCGGTAGCTGGAGCTGCTGAGTTGGGAGTGTGGTGGGCAGAGATGGGAACAGGCCATAGGATGAATCAAGTGTCAGGGGGAGACTCCCTGTGTGTGGGAGATGATGTTGCCCCTCTGTGGGGAATCCCTTCCTTGCAGACGCTGGGCTTTGGGTGCTGGACTCTGCCAGGAAGCCCAGCTCCCATCCCTAGCAGCTTGGCTGTTCCCTACACTGCTGTGCACCAGGCCCTCTGCAGAGAGCTGCTCTGGGCAAGGACTACAGAGCCTGCTGTCATCCTGGCAGATGTCACCCCAGGTTCCATAATCCTGACCCCTGGTCTCCCTCCGCTGGCAGGCTCTGAGCAAGGCCTGCCCAGAGAACATGGATGACGAGCTCTCGATCCTGCTGACAGCACCCCCCAGCACAGACAAACTCCAGCACATCTTGGAGGTGAGCAGAATGGGGAGGGGCAGCAGGGGTTTTACCTTAGCCCTGAGGACTCCTAGAAAGAAGAGACTGGAAAATCCATGTTTCTATTGGATCCTTCCGAGTATGCATTTGTGATATAAACTCACTGGGTGACCTTGGGGTAACTCACTTCCCCCTTACGGCATCAGTCTTCTCCACTATCAAATCTACACTGGGGAAGAAGGACAGAAGCCCCGACAACCACCTTCACCGCTGGGTGTCTGGTCCTGGGAGCCGAAACCAACTGGACTATCTGCCCCATCTCCTAAACTGCCCTGTCTTTCCCTCCTAGGGCCTGGTCCTTAGTGCTCAGCCTGGCCCCTTCCCAGCATCTCCCTGACCTTTAAAGGACTCTCCAAGCCCCTCCCATGCCTGCTTCCCTTGGGGTCTCTCTCCTGGCTGAGCACAGGCTGCCCTTCTATCTCTCAGCAGGCCTGGGTCCTAGTCACAGGCTGCGTCTTGTCACGTGACCCCCACACTTATTCCCTTCATCCTAGGGAGCTGCATCACCTGGGCCAGGTGCAGTTGAGCTCCAACCCCTTTCCTGGCCATCTCACCCTGGGACAGGTTGAAACTGGAAACCTGTGGGTAACAATAACTCTTTGCTCGCAAAGGTGCTGAAGACACAATGGAAGAGGAAATCCTTTGGCCTGGATTGAAATTATTCCGACTGAAAGTGAATGAGAGAAAATAGGATCAGAGTTCTCTTCCTGGCAGCAGAAAATGTAGTGATTGATAGAGGTTCAGGTCAGAAAGGACCATTATGTGCATCTAGTCGCCCCTCCTGTATAACTCAGGGCCTAGAATGTGACCAAGTGGTTCCTTCAGCCAACCATAGCATGGGACTGAGCCAGAGCACGTCTTTTGGAACGACATCCACATGCAGGAGAGCCAGTTGGCTACCAGAAAATCTCTCTTCTGCAGTGACGTGGGGTTAAGGGACACGGGGGAAAAGACATGGAGGCTGTGACTAAACTTAGAGCAGGGTGGGAAACTGAGACACAATTGGGACCTGTCTACACTACAGGTCTCTCGTGCATTTGTAATCTGCTGACCCCCACATGTTGTTCAGAGTCTATGGACAACACAGCTCCTAAAGTGTGTTTGTTCTGTGCTTATCCCGTATGTACCAGCAGGGCTGGACAGCCTTTCTCACTGTGCTGTGGGGAGCAGGTCCTGGGTACTAAGGGTCTGAAGAAGCTCTCAAGGACAATTTTTTTAAAATAATTGTTATCAATGAATTGGGAGAAAACATACAATCATTGCGGATAAGATTGGGGGGTGACAAAATACAGGCAGAGTGGTAATTCCTGATTGCGAGAGGGCAGTGATATACAGCGATCTGGCTCATTCGGCCAGCTGGACCCATTCAAAGAAAACAAGTTTGAGCAGAGCCCAATGCAAGGTCCTATACGTAGCCACAAGGCACGCCGGCCACACCTCCAGAATGGGGACGTGTATCCAGGAAAGCAGTGACTCTGAAAAGGATTTAGGGGCCAGAGTGGAGAAGCCACTCAACATGAGCTCCCAGTGTGATGCTGTGGTGAACAGGGCTAAAGCCATCATTAGACTTAGGAGCAGAGCCGTGAGTAGGATAGGGAGGTGACAGCAGCAGCAGTGAGACTGCTATTGGAATACTGCCTCCAGTCTTGGTGTCCTCCTTTGAAAAAGATGGTCCTAGAAATTGGAGCTGGGGCAGCAAAGAGCCACCAAATGTTCTGAGGGCTGGAGAAAAATGAACTATTGAAAGAGCTCAACCTGTTTAGCTTATCAAAAGAAGATTGAAAGGTGACTTCACTGAAGTGTTGAAATGCCTTAATGGAGAGAAAATATTGGGTATTAAAGGGCTCTTTAATCGAGCAGAGAAAGGCAGAACAAGACCCAATGGCTGGAAGGTGAAAAGAGACAAATTCCTATGACAAATAAGGCACAAATATTCAACAGCGAGGATGATTGACCACAGGAAGAAGCTACCATGGAAAGTGGTGGATTCTCCATCTCTTGATGTCATTTAATAAAGACTAGATGCCTTTCCGGAATGTGCTTCCCCAAAAGTAGCTATTGTGGTAGACAGGAGGCCTGTGATATGCAGGGGGTCAGATTAGATGCTCTAATGGTCTCTGCTGCCCATAAAGTCTACTCATTTCTGAGAAACCGAGTGTAGCATTGGGAGCAGCCTCTGCTTATTAAACAATCAGTTTGTCAACACCTGCAGGACAATTTGGTTCTTAGGACTAGTGAGCATGGACTTGTCAAGAACAAATCATTCCAGACCAATCCTAGCTCCTTCTTTGGCAGGGTTAGGGGCCTAGTGGAGGTGGGTAAACAGTAGATGTGATCTATCGTGGTGTTAATAAGGCTTTTGACACAGTCCCATAGGACATTCTCACAAGCAAACAGATGCTGCTTAGCACTGTCAGAGCAGCTTTTGCTGGGGGATTCTCCCAGCACTTTCCAATAGTGGGAAAGTATGAAATCCCCATTTGACTGCTGGGGATAGAGCCTAGAGGGGGCAGCAACTTACCCCAAGTCCCACAGGTCAATAGGAAACCAGCAATGGAACCCAGGAGTCCTGACTCCCAGTTCCCTGCTCCAATCACTCCAGCGGAGCACGCTCCCTCTCAAAGCAGGGGGACCGGACATGAGGGCCTGGTTGTAATTGCCAGCTGTGGGAGGGAGTGTGCAGCAGTGGTTAGTGAAGGGGCCTGGAAATAAGGACTGCTGGGTCTATTGGAGAGTGTCACTAGGAGCAGTGCATAAGATGAGGTGTCCTATCATGTTTACTCAGAGCAGATTAGGACATAATAGAATGGCTGAAATAGTTTATTTTATTTGTATTGTATTATTTTGCAATTGTTAAGAGCAGCAACTACTTAGCTCAGACTGAAGCATCTTATCTAATTTTTGAGATCTAAGTGTCTCCTCTTTGAGTGCCACGAGACAATTTAACACATTGTGACAAAGAATTTTCATTGCCACTTGTTATGATTTCAAGAAACAAACTGGTTTAGTTTGAATAGGATTTTCGGTCAGAAACGGTTTCAATGAAATTTCCCCACCATCTCGATTTCTGGGCTCTATATCTGCCTTTCGCGGGGGGCGGGGGGAGGGGTTGCTGTCTGTTAGAACGAGAGTCTGATTTGGATAGGGATAGAGACCTCTTCAATGTTTGTAATGAAGTAAATACTAATGGGAATTGTGTGATCATGGGAGATTTTAACTTCCCAGATATAGACTGGAGGACAAGTGCTAGTAATATAATAGGGCTCAGATTTTCCTAGATGTGATAGCTGATGGATTCCTTCACCAAGTAGTTGCTGAACCAACAAGAGGGGATGCCATTTTAGATTTGGTTTTGGTGAGTAGTGAGGATCTCTTAGAAGAAATGGTTGTAGGGGACAGCCTTGGTTTGAGCGATCATGAGCTAATTCAGTTTAAACTAAATGGAAGGGTAAACAAAAATAGATCTGTGACTAGGGTTTTTTTTTTCAACAGGGCTAACTTTAAAAAATTAAGGAAATTAGTTAGGGAAGTGGATTGGACTGAAGAACTTGTGGAACAGATGGATCAGACTGAATAGGTTCCAAACCTCTCGGAGGCTCTTACCTTCTAAACAGGGACGTCTGTTTTCTAGTAAAATCAGGAAAAAGAAAGGAGAAAACTCAAAAGAGGTTCCTCCTGGCGCTCACGTATGTGACCCCTAATACTCTCTCAGTCCTCAAAGAGAGACCTCGAGAAGGAGACTTGCTGAAGGAAAGCTACAGGGGACTCAGAGGTTTCCCTGGCTCTGCGCCCCTGTCCTGCCTGGCTGATGTCAGCATCTCTCTGTGAGGTCACCACCTCCCAAGCACCTTTGACCAATAGGCTGAAGTCCTGCAAAAGGCCTTTGTGATGTCACTGCCACACCCACCCCTCCCCTGCAGTGCTAATGTTCTGCCGCAGGCCAGACCCTTTGGAGGTTTGAGCTACTCTCTGTGGATCACCCCGCTCAATGAGAGTTCATTCTAGGAAGCAAGCCGGCTAGACAGTAAAACAGCAGAGGCTGCTCCCAATGCTACACTCGGTTTCTCAGAAATGAGTAGACTTTATGGGCAGAAGAGACAGTTAGAGCATCTAATCTGACCCCCTGCATACCACAGGCCTTTCTGCACCATATGGGGCAGGCAGAGCTCTGCCTGGGCGCAGGGGGAATGGGATGGGGGTAGATCAAGGAAAGGGGGGAGGGGAATGGGTGAGAGGGAAAGAGCTCCTGTCCCAGATGAAGGAATTTGGGGGCAGAGGAAAGGACCCTGCTCCACAGAGAGGGGAGAGAGTTTCTGTGAGTGCCAGGGGGCACCATTTCCCCTTCCACTAGCTCCCCATTTACAGAGAGCCAGAGCAGTACCTGCACCAGAGAGCGGGAGTTGCTGGTGGCCTCAGAGGCACAGGCCCTGCAGCGCCTCGGGCACCTGGCGCAAGTGCCGCATGATACGGAGCTGGCGCATCACATTGGCCGTGATGTCCTCCTGCTGCAAGGGAACGAGAACCTGTCTGAGACTCAGACGCCTCCGAGGAATCAGGGGGGATTAACGGCCCCTGGAACCAGCAGCATTTCCACCCAGCCCCTGCCCACCTCTGAGGGATGGATTCCCCCTCCTGACCCCCAGGATGGAGTCTTGTTGTCCTTCCTAGTGACCTCCAGTGGCAACCCCCCTCCTTGTACGGGGAGCTCCTGCCACCTCCCCCTCAGTGCCCCTGACAGCTGTTCCACCTCCAATCCACCGCTCAAGTTCTCAGACCCCTCTCCTCCAGCCCCACCCAGGTTGGGTAGGGAGGGGACTGTAGCGGGGGGGGCAGGAGGGATTCTGGCAGCAGTGAAGTGGGATGTGGGGAGGTTGAGACCTTTCCCCAAGTCACCCCGGCCACTAATGCTGAAGCCGCAGGAAGGCAGCCCTGGTGAATGGGACGGATCGGCAGCCCCTGCTGACTAGGGTTACCATACGTCTGGTTTTTCCCGGACATGTCCTGCTTTTCGGCAATCAAACCCCCGTCCGCGGGGAATTGCCGAAAAGCCAAACATGTCCGGGAAAATGCCGGCCGGGCACTTCCCCTCCCGCGGCTGCTCTGCTCCACTCCTCCCCTCTCAGGCTTTAAGAGCCGAGCTGCCCGAGCCAGCGCTACGGGCTTTGGGCAGCCCCCCCTGCCTCCGGACCCTCAGCTGCCGGCCAGGCACTTCCCTTCCCGGGCTCCAGCTGAGCTGCTCCGCTCCTCCCCTCTCAGACTTTAAGAGCCGAGCTGCCCGAGCCAGCGCTACCGGCTTCGGGCAGCCCGCCCCTGCCTACGGACCCCGAGCCACAGGCCAGGCACTTCCCTTCCCGGGCTCCAGCTGCTCTGGGGAAGCGCCGGCCGGGGGCGCAGGGTCTGGGGGCTGCCCGGCAAACCGTGAAGCCGGTAGCACTGGGGCAGCCCTTTCCCCATGGCTGGGAGTGGGAGGGAGGAGGGGGCTGAGTTAGGGTGGAGAAGGGGCGGAGTTGGGGCGGGGCTAGGGGTGGGGAAATGGGCGGGGCCAGGGCCGTGGAGGGTCCTCTTTTTTTATTTATTAGACATGGTAACCCTACTGCTGACTGAATCCTCCTGTTCTCTCCAGAACGGGTCCAGCCTTGCCAGCAGCAGGACAAGCGTCCCCTGCCCATGTGCCTCAGCCCTGCCTGGTCAGACGCCATCACCCGTCAGTCCTTGGCCTCCCAGGCTGCCAGTGATGGGAGCAACTCTGGGTGGTGGCTCGGGTGACACAGACACCAGACCACTAGGAATTGGGTGCGGCCCTGTGGGATAGGAGAGTCTCGCAGAGGGCACTTGGGGGACTCTCCTGCCCTTCCCAAGAGCGATAGCACCCTGTCCTAAGAACATAAGTCTGGGATGAGGCAAAGCTTGTCATTAATTAGCCTGGCTAAAGAGCTGGGTGGAGCTGCTCCGGGGACAAGCTGGCTCGCTCCTGCTCATGGAGGTGAATTCATCTCCCTTCCCAGGAGCACCTGCTCTCCCTTTCATTCCCCACCAGGCGCCTTGTGCCAGGCGAGCGAATGGCCACAGGATGGGAATGAGGCCTGGGCCCCGCCCCAATCTCCTGAGTCTAATGCAGCTGCTCACCTTGTCCCCCATCAGCTGCTGGGTTTCCCCCAGGAGGGAGTAGGTGACAGGGAGAGAGACACACACACATTTGTCCTTCTGGTTGCAGGGCTTGTGTCCTTCCAATCCCATTGGTGGCTGCACAGTGGGCAGAGTCCTCGCTGCGTGCCCGGCCCAACAGAATTGCAGGGCGTGGTGTGGAACACAGAAAGAGATAGAGAGACTCATCCTCCAGCCGGGGTCAGTCTGAGAGAAATTGGCTGAGGTCCCAGTCTCACTCTTCTAGCGGGTGCCATTTCCCAGCTGGGTTCCTTACCCCTCTGGTGCAGCAGCAGCTGGTAGAGCCGGTAAACCCCCTCCCTGGCCTGCCGGCTGATGTCCTTGGCTGGGTCACTGACGGACAGAGCTAGCTGTGCCACGTGGTGACCCATCCTGGGGAATTCCGCTGAGTTCTAATGGACGGGAGAGGGAGAGGGGACTCCATCAGCATTTTCCTGTCAGCTCCCAGTCCCCCCTGGGCCAGGACTCTCTTTCCCCTCAGCCCCTCTGCAGGAGATGCTAGAGGATAGGAGCTAGATCCAGACCCTTAATTTCCTCTACCCCCAAGGAAGCCTGGAGCACAGGGCTGTGGGCAGGGCCCTCCATGAGGACATGCTTCCCCAGCTGCTCCAGGATGACAGGGAGGCATGAACCTGGAGCACAGTCCCCTTCAAAGCCCAGAGTCACCACTTAACTAGGACAAGAAGAACTTGACTCAAGCCAGGCTCACTCTCTGCTCTGACTCTGCCTCCCCAAGAGGAACATTCCTAACCCACAGCCCCTGCAGCAGCAGATCCTACAGCCCGTCGGAGCCAGCCTACCTACCCCTGGAGTCAAACTCAGGGAGGGTGATGGGGAATCTGAGCAGGGCCGTGCTGCTCTTAACGGCCCTGGCTCTCTCTCGCGGCACCCTGGACACGATCCAGTAGTTAATGTGCTGTGGGGAAAGGAGGCATTGCACTGACTGCCCTGACCAAGGATGCCCACTGGGGGCCCGGCTAGGAGGACAGACTGGAAAATGGATCTAAGAGTGAAGGTAAAATTGCCCCCACCCCTCTCATCGGGCTCGCCTCCAAGATGTACTGGAGCCTGTCGGTGTCTGGGGACTCTGCCAGCAGGTTCCCCAGCATGGCGTCCAGGAGGTCTGGCAAGACCCGAGGCAGATCCTGAAAGCAAGGGAGAGCCATGGGTCAGAGTTAGGGAAACTGGGGCTACACCTGCCACAGGATGGGAAGTGGAGTCTCTGGGAAGCACTGGTGAGACCCCCAAACACATATCCTGGCCTCTCTCATTCACATCCCACTGCAGGCAATTAGCAAGGATTCATGGCAGGATGACAGCTGGCTCTTCTATCCATGACTTTAGCATGATCTACCTGCACTTGCGTGATGTCCTTCTCCATGCCCAGGGTGAAGACGGCGTGCAGGGCAGCTCGGAGGAGGTGGGTCTTCAGCTCTGGCTCCAGGGCAGGCGTCATGGTGCTGGCAACAGAGAGGAGCCGGCATTAGACTGTGCAGTGCGGGGATGGGACTGGCACCAACGCGCAGGTGAAACTGCAGGGAAATGGGCACAGACTGGCAAGAATGGAAACTGAGGCACCGAGCCAGGGAATGACAAGGCCAAGGTTTCTCAGACAGACAGTGGCAGGGCAGGAATAGCCCCTGTTCCCTGGACCCTGCTGCCCCTCCTGTATCTGATCCTGGGAGTGAGCCTCTCCCCAAAGCCGTTGCAATGTTACTGGAGTGAAAAGAACAGCCCAGCCAGGAGAGAGTGAACCTTCCCCGCACCTCTGCCAGAGGAGCCACCCTTGGGAGGTGACCTGGGAGTGGGAGGGGCAGTGACTCCCAGCCCTGGGCCTGAGCAGCACTGGGGTTAGGGGAACCGGGCCGGAGGGTCTCCGTATCTGAGGTTGCCCACAGCAATCAGGGAGTTAGCGAGGACGGCGCCGGGTAGAGAGTTATCAGGCAGCTCCTCAATGAGCTCCTGTGAGACCCAAAGGAGACAAAGGAGCGTGTGAGATTCGGGCCACAAAGACACTTCTCAGTGAGGAGATTACACAGCCAGGGCCCCACACAGCCAGCAGGATCCCCCAACCTACCTCCCGCTCCTCCGATTCCTGCCCAATAGTGACCACTCTCCGAATTTCTCCCGTCTCTTCTCCCCAGTCTTCAGCCCCAGCAATCCCTGCCCTCTGCTGCCCCTCCAGCACCAACAATCCCCCATCCATTGGCCTGGGGAGACCCCTGCCCCTCCCATGTCTCTGTCTTTCCTCCAGCTGCTGGGCACCGTGTCTTGCTCACCACAATCCTCTCCGCCACAGCCGCCTTGCAGCAGTGCGGCTCCAATGTGTCCTGCCCTCTCTGCTGTGCAGCGAGACGCGGGGTGGATGGCGTGCAGGAACACGAGCTGCTGGGCCTCCTCCTGCACCCACCAGGAGTGGGGTTAGGGGAGAGAGAGCCAGTTAGCCAGGGACCTCCCTGCCCCCACACAGCAGCTGCAGGACTCAGGCCTGAATGGGGGATAGTGGGGACCCGCCCATTGTCCAAATCACCCACCACTCCACCACAAGCAGGGTCAGGAACTGGGACAGTGCCTGTGGGGGGAGGAGACCCGGCTGGTGTGTGACAGACACCCCCACCTCTGGGGTCCCAGATCATGGAGGAGAAAGGTCCCCATTAGGGCTGGTGGATCATCAGGGACAAGACCCTCTGCAGGGGGTCAGGTGCTGGGAAGGGACAGGACAGTCTCGGTTCCAGCACAGCTGGGGTACGTTTGTACCTTTTCTCCGCCTTGGAGCTGCTCTCGGCTGTTATTGAGAGCAGCCTCCTCTGTGGCCACGTCCACCCATTCCTCCTCCTCGTCCCCTGAGTCCCTGGCAGTCCCTGCACCAGGGAGAGAAGGGGACAGGGTGACGCCTGCTGCCACTTGGGGGAAGGACAGGGGCACGGTGGAGCAATGTGCCCCCTTCCCACCACCGGGACCCAGGGCAGATCGGGCCCCACACTCCCCCCTCTCAGTGATGCCTTCAGCCCCCAACTGCTTCAGGAGTCCATAGCAAAGAGACCCCCCCAGACTGTCCTGGAATCCCTGAGAGGTGCCTCCCCCCAACTGGAGCACCAAGGACCAAAGTGGCAGCATCTAGTGTCAGTGGGGTTCATGTGGCTCAGGCCAGACCCCTGGGCTGGGGACCCGCTCCCATAGCACTGATCGAGGGCCTGGGCCCAGGGTGTTCACGGCCCCGCCCTCACCTCTCCCTGAGCCCAGCCTGACTTCTCACCTGGAACAAAGCTGCGGCGCCCATCGGCCTCGCTGCTGCCCGAGTCCCAGGCACTGCTGCTGTCCCATGGGGAGCGGGCCGAGCTGCTGGTGGTGGGACAGGGATCCTCCACCTCCTGCCCTGGGGAGGCTGGAAGGTCCTCAGTGACCGGGCAGGGCGATGCCTCCTGCTGGGAATCAGGGCTGGGCTCCTGGGGCCGCTGCTGCCCACACAACATGTCCCAGAGTCACCCAGTCCGGCTCCCCTCCTGCGCTGGTTCCTGCCTGCCCAGCCGCATCCTGGCCCAGCTCCATTTCGACCTGGCCTCTCCCACCTCGGCGCCTGCACTGGGAGCGGGTTTTCTCCGCCAGAAGGCTGGGCACTTCCACCTCCTGGCCTGGCCGGGAGCTCCTTCCCCGCCAGTGGCAGCTGCTTCCCTCAGGCTCTGGGGCCACCTGCAGAGCCTTCTTCCTGAACCTCCTCAGGAGCCTGGCCATCCTGGAACCGAGCGGGGAGCGGGCGTGAGTCTGGGGTCAAGGCAGCCTCTCACTAACCAGCCTGTTTGGTCCCTCCCCATCCCTGCCCCAGCCAGAGCAGCTCTTCCTCCCCCCACAGCGGTGCACGTATGCAATCTACACGCACTGGCAGGAGTTCATTGCATGATCTGCTCCCAGCGTTCCCCCTCGTCACCCCTGGGGCTGCAATGCCCGGGGAGTCTCCTCCTTTTCCATCACTGGGTTCAGTCACTTTGGACAAGCAGCTCCCTCCTGCCATCCCAGGCCACACTCCCCCCAGGCTAGAGAAGGAACAGAACCCAGGAGTACGGACTTCTCCTGGGAAACCATTCCCCACGTCAAAGTCCCGAGGCAGAGCAAGGCCAGGGCCCCCACCTTTCCCATTGATTTCCATGCTCAGCAGCTCACAGGGTCTGGCCCAGCTCAGAGACGCTCAGCCTGGGGAACGGTCTCCCACAAGGGAAGGGTTGGGAGCCCCATTGCTGGGACCTTTCCAAACACACTGGAGACGGCTCTGGAGAAGTCCCTCCCCGGTCTGAGAGCGAGGGGCTCCTGGGGGCGGTTTGCAAATCCAATCTCCTTTGGGAGAGATTCTTTCCCCCTCTTTCTGCCTCTCCCCAGACAGACAGGGGACGCCAACGAGGAACCCTAATGCCACTCACTTGCTCTGCTGACGGAGCGATGGATGGAGGATGTTCAGTGTCATCCCTCGCCCTTCTCCTCACTCCCCAAAGCCAAGGCAGGCTGGAGAGGGTTGTGGTGACCTGAGGAGTTACCCTGCCCAGCCAGCAGGCAATGTGATAGCACTGGGCGATCGACTGGCTGTGAAAACAAGAGTCTGTCTTATTGCCAAGGGACAGAGAAACTCGGCCAGCAGCAGGGGGTGCAGAACACTGGCCTAGTGCGGGGGTGACAGCGCCTCCGGGATACTGACATCCCGGCACTTTACACACCTTCCTGGAGCCTCCCAACCCCCCTGGGCTGTAGGGGCTGCGACCCCAACCCCACTGATGAGAACCAGGCCTGGGGCGGGGAAGCTACTGGCTCAGGGTCACACCAAGTGTCAGAGCCAGGGATGGGACCCAGCAGTCCTTATTTCCAGGCCCCTTCACTAACCACTGCTGCACACTCCCTCCCACAGCTGGCAATTACAACCAGGCCTTCATGTCCGGTCCCCCTGCTTTGAGAGGGAGTGTGCTCCGCTGGAGTGATTGGAGCAGGGAACTGGGAGTCAGGACTCCTGGGTTCCATTGCTGGTTTCCTATTGACCTGTGGGACTTTGGGTAAGTTGCTGCCCCCTCTAGGCTCTGTCCCCAGCAGTCAAATGGGGATTTCATACTTTCCCACTATTGGAAAGTGCTGGGAGAATCCCCCAGCAAAAGCTGCTCTGACAGTGCTAAGCAGCATCCGACCATTAGAGGTCGGAGCGCACTGCCCAGGAGGAGGAGTGTTTGGTTCTGGGCTGTTGGAGTATGGGCTTGCAACCATCTGTGCACACATATTATACTAATTGCATCTAGACCACATCTCCCTAGTTTGTTTGTGAGAATGTCCTTATTAACACCAAGATGGATCACATCTACTGTTTACCCACCTCCACTAGGCCCGTAACCCTGCCAAAGAAGGAGCTAGGATTGGTTTGGAATGATTTGTTCTTGACAAGTCCATGCTCACTAGTCCTAAGAACCAAATTGTCCTGCAGGTGCTGACAAACTGATTGTTTAATAAGGAGTTCCAGTATCTTTCCAGGTATGTTAATGGATGGGAAGACGTTCTTTTTCAGGGATCTCTGACGAGAACTGGGGTACAGCACTTAGTTTGTTGAGGCCATAAAATGGAGACAGGCACCTCTTCTCTTCTCCCAGCACCCCAGATACCTAAAAGGGTGGGACTCACATCCCTCAATGGGCTTTAAAAAAGACAATGGTTACAATGTGGCCCCGGCCATTTCTGGTTTCTGCAGACTAGATGTTTTAGCAAAGTTTAGAATTCCTTGGTGCTCAACACCGTGAAACTCCCCTTTCTCCTTCACAAAGGGCTTTAACGCCCCTTATCTCACCCAGGCTCTCGACTGCCCAAAGTTGGAGAATTGTCCCTGTTCCCATTGCAGAGCACCCCCCACGACACACACACAGAGTCCTTCTGGTGGTGGGAGGGGAACAGAGGAAAGGACAGAAGACGTAAGAGATGAAGAGAAAGGAGGGAGGGATGGAGGAAAAGGTAAAACAAAAAGGACAAACCCTAATGTCCCCAGTGATTCTAAGGGACAAAATCCCAGGTGGGGAATAAAATTCGACCACCTTAAGCTAGTGTTTTCCATGCCTAGAATTCAGCTGGCGCCAGATGCATCAGACTGAACAGGTTCCAAACCTCTTGGAGGCTCTTACCTTCTAAACAGGGACGTCTGTTTTCTAGTAAAATCAGGAAAAAGAAAAGAGAAAACTCAAAAGAGGTTCCTCCTCGCGCTCACGTACGTGACCCCTAATACTCTCTCAGTCCTCAAAGAGAGACCTCGAGAAGGAGACCTGCTGAAGCAAAGCTACAGGGGACTCTGAGGTTTCCCTGGCCCTGCGCCCCTGTCCTGCCTGGCTGATGTCAGCATCGCTCTGTGAGGTCACCACCTCCCCAGCACCTTTGACCAATAGGCTGACGTCCTGCAAAAGGCCTTTGTGATGTCACTGTCACACCCACTCCTCCCCTGCAGTGTTAATGTCCTGCCACAGGGCAGACACTTTGGAGGTTTGAGCTACTCCCTGTGGATCACCCCGCTCAATGAGTGTTCATTCTAGGAAGCAAGCCGGCTAGACAGTAAAACATCAGATGCTGCTCCCAATACTACACTCGGTTTCTCAGAAATGAGTAGACTTTATGGACAGTTAGAGCATCTAATCTGACCCCCTGCATATCACAGGCCTCCTGTCTACCACAATAGCTACTGTTGGGGCAAACACATTCCGGAAAGGCATCTAGTCTTTATTAAATGACATCAAGAGACGGAGAATCCACCACTTTCCTTGGTAGCTTCTTCCTGTGGTCAATCATCCTCGCTGTTGAATATTTGTGCCTTATTTGTCATAGGAATTTGTCTCTTTTCACCTTCCAGCCATTCCCAAACCTCAGCCAGCATTTGTAGGTGACAAATCTCAGGAATTGTCACAGATTGCGGTGTTACTAGAAGAGGTTTTGGAATTAACTGATAAGTCACTGGGACCAGATGGCATTCACCCAAGTGTTCTGAAAGAACTCAGATGTGAAATTGCGGAACTACTAATTATGGTTTGTAACCTGTCCTTTAAATCAGCTTCTGTATCCATGACTGGAAGATAGCTAATGTAACTCCAATATTTAAAAAGGGCACTATTGGTGATCCCGGCAATTACAGACCAGTAAGTCTAATGTCAGTACCGGGCAAATTAGTTGAAACAATTGTAAAGAATAAAATTGTCAGACACATAGAAGAACATAAATTGTTGAGCAAAAGTCAACATAGTTTAGGTAAAGGGAAATCATGTCTTCCTAATCTATTAGAGATCTTTGAAGGGGTCAACAAACATGTGGACAAGGGGGATCCAGTGGACATAGTGTACTTAGATTTCCAGAAAGCCTTTGACAAGGTCCCTCACCAAAGGGTCTTATGTAAATTAAGTTGTCATGGGATAAGAGGGAAGATCCTTTCATGGATTGAGAACTGGTTAAAAGACAGGGAACAAAGGGTAGGAATAAATGGTAAATTTTCAGAATGGAGAGGGGTAACTAGTGGTGTTCCTCAAGGGTCAGTCCTAGGACCAATGCTATTCAACTTATTCATAAATGATCTGGAGAAAGGGGTAAAAAGTGAGGTGGCAAAGTTTGCAGATGATACTAAAGTGCTCAAGATAGTTAAGACCAAAGCAGACTGTGAAGAACTTCAAAAAGATCTCACAAAACTAAGTGATTGGGCAACAAAATGGCAAATGAAATTTAATGTGGACAACGTAAAGTAATGTACATTGGGAAAAATAACCCCAACTATACATACAATATGATGGGGGCTAATTTAGCTACAACGAATCAGGAAAAAGATCTTGGAGTCATCGTGGATAGTTCTCTGAAGACTTCCACGCAGTGTGCAGCGGCAGTCAAAAAAGCAAACAGGATGTTAGGAATCATTAAAAAGGGGATAGAGAATAAGACGGAGAATATCTTATTGCCCTTATATAAATCCATGGTACACCCACATCTTGAATACTGTGTACAGATGTGGTCTCCTCATCTCAAAAAAGATATACTGGCATTAGAAAAGGTTCAGAGAAGGGCAATTAAAATGATTAGAGGTTTGGAAGGGGTCCCATATGAGGAGAGATTCAAGAGGCTAGGACTTTTCAGCTTGGAAAAGAGGAGACTATGGGGGGATATGATAGAGGTATAGGAAATCATGAGTGATGTGAAGAAAGTGAATAAGGAAAAGTTATTTACTTGTTCCCATAATATAAGAACTCCACTAGTAACCTCCCTCCAGCCTGACAGTTCACCTTTCAGTACGACCAGTTGTAGTCTCCCCTTTAACCAGTTCCTTATCCACCTTTCAATTTTCATATTGATCCTCATCTTTTCAAATTTAGCTAATAATTCCCCATGTGGAACCGTATCAAATGCCTTACTGAAATCGAGGTAAATTAGATCCACTGCGTTTCCTTTGTCTAAAAAATCTGTGACCTTCTCAAAGAAGTAGATCAGGTTGGTTTGGCACGATCTACATTTTGTAAAGCCATGTTGTATTTTGTCCCAATTACCATTGACCTCAATGTCCTTAACTACTTTCTCCTTCAAAACATTTTCTGAGACCTTGCATACTACAGATGTCAAACTAACAGGCCTGTAGTTACCTGGATCACTTTTTTCCCCTTTCTTAAAGCTAGGAACTATGTTAGCAATTCTCCAGTCATATGGCACAACCCCTGAGTTTACTGATTCATTAACATTTTTTGCTAATGGGTTTGCAATTTCATGTGCCAGTTCCTTTAATATTCTTGGATGAAGATTATCTGGGCCCCCCGATTTAGTCCCATTAAACTGTTCGAATTTGGCTTCTAACTCGGATGTGGTAATATCTACCTCCATATCCTCATTCCCATTTGTCATCCTACCATTATCTCTAAGCTCCTCATTAGCCTCTTAAAGACTGAGGAAAAGTATTTGTTTAGATATTGGGCCATGCCTAGATTATCCTTAACCTCCACTCCCATCTTCCACACCTTGTAGGCTTTCTGCTTTTTCTTAATCATCTCTCTGAGATGCTTGCTCATCCAACTTGGTCTACAACTCCTGCCTATGAATTTTTCCCCCTTTCTTGGGATGCAGGCTTCTGATAGTTTCTGCAACTTTGACTTGAAGTAATTCCAGGCCTTCTCCGCCTTTAGATCCACAAGTTCTTCAGTCCAATCCACTTCCCTCTCTAATTTCCTTAATTTTTTAAAGTTAGCCCTTTTGAAATCAAAAACCCTAGTCACAGATCTATTTTTGTTTACCCTTCCATTTAGTTTAAACTGAATTAGCTCATGATCGCTCAAACCAAGGCTGTCCCCTACAACCATTTCTTCTAAGAGATCCTCACTACCCACACCAAATCTAAAATGGCATCCCCTCTTGTTGGTTCTTCAACTACTTGGTGAAGGAATCCATCAGCTATCACATCTAGGAAAATCTGAGCCCTATTACATTACTAGCACTTGTCCTCCAATCTATATCTGGGAAGTTAAAGTCTCCCATGATCACACAATTCCCATTAGTATTTGCTTCATTAAAAACATTGAAGAGGTCTCTATCCCTATCCAAATCAGACTCCTGTTCTAACAGACAGCAAACCCCCCAAAGACAGGGATAGAGCCCAGGAATCGAGATGGTGGGGAAATTTCATTGAAACCGTTTCTGTCCGAAAATCCCATTCAAACTAAACCAGTTTGTTTCTTGAAATCATATCAAGTGGCATGAAAATTCTTTGCAAAAATATTTTGTTGCAAAACAAAAGCATCTTCTGTGTCACAGTGTGTTAAATTGTCTCGTCGCACACAAAGAGGAGACACTTAGATCTCAAAAATTAGATAAGATGTTTCAGTCTGAGCTAAGTAGTTGCTGCTCTTAACAATTGCAACATAATAAAATACAAATAAAATAGACTATTTCAGCCATTCTATTATGTCATAATCTGATCTGAGTAAACATGATAGGACACCTCATCTTATGCACTGCTCCTAGTGACACTCTCCAATAGATCCCCATCCTCCACCCGCCGGGAGGTAGGTAGGGGCGGATTGTTATCCCTACTTGAAAGAGGGAGAAGCTAAGGCTGAGAAAGGAGAATTGACTTGTCTTAGGTCACACAGCCAGTCCGTGGCAGAGTTGGGAATAGGACCCAAGAGCCCTGATTTTCAAACTAACCATCGGATCTTGAATTTCAGACATTGAATGACCTCAAGTGAGTTCCAGACCAGCAAGAGTTCATAGTAATTATTCAGCAAGTATTTTAGGAGAACTGGAACGGTAGAGAAAATAACGAACTGCAGAGAAGCAGCAAAATTTGTCGAACATATGACAGGTTATGACTATTTACTTGGTCTTAAAAGAAAACAACAGGGACCTGAGTGTCCTCCCTGTCAATAACCCTCTGCTCAGCCAATCAGGGTAGAGACCGAGGGGCGGGAGGATGAGGGTTCTCACCAGAGAGCCCAAAGGATGGCCCAGGTCACCGCTGGGGATCACTGTCTGAGCACTATTTCAGCCCCACATTTTTTGGTGGACCTCCCACAATGGGAGTTGTAGAGCACCCCCCACGACACACACACACCCCTGCTGGTGGTGGGAGGGGAACAGGGGAAAGGACAAAAGAAGTAAGAGATGAAGAGAAAGGAGGGAGGGATGGAGGAAAAGGTAAAACAAAAAGGACAAACCTTAATGTCCCCAGAGATTCTAAGGGACAAAATCCCAGGTGGGGAATAAAATTTGGCCACCTTAAGCTAGTGTTTTCCATGCCTAAAATTCAGCTGGCGCCAGATGCATCAGACTGAACAGGTTCCAAACCTCTCGGAGGCTCTTACCTTCTAAACAGGGACGTCAGTTTTCTAGTGAAATCAGGAAAAAGAAAGGAGAAAACTCAAAAGAAACTCCTGCTCATACTCACATACGTGAACCCTAATACTCTCTCAGTCCTCAAAGAGAGACCTCGAGAAGGAGACTTGCTGAAGCAAAGCCACAGGGGTCGACGAGGTTTTCCTGGCTCTGTGCCCGTATCCTGCCTGGCTGATGTCAGCATCTCTCTGTGAGGTCACCACCACCCTAACACCTTTGACCAATAGGCTGACGTCTTGCAAAAGGCCTTTGTTATGTCACTGCCACACCCAACCAAACCCTGAAGTGCTAATGTCCTGCTGCTGGCCTGACACTTTGAAGGTTTGAGCTACTCTCTGTGGATCACCCCGCTCAATGCGTCTTCATTCTAGGAAGCAAGCCGGCTAGACAGTAAAACATCAAAGGCTGCTCCCAATGCTACACTCAGTGTTTCCAAAATTAGTAGACTTTATGGCCAGAAGAGACCTTTAGAGCATCTCATCTAACTCCCTGAATATCATAGGCTTCCTGTATAGTACAATAGTTACTTTTTGGGCACACACATTCCAGAAAGGCATCTAGTCTTCATTCAATGACATCAAGAGATGGAGAATCCACCACTTTCCCTTTTAGTGAGTGCCAGGGGGCTCCATTTCCTCTTCCACTAGCTCCCCATTTACAGTGAGCCAGAGCAGTACCTGCAGCAGGGAGCGGGAGTTGCTGATGGCCTCAGAGGCACAGCCCCTGCAGTGTCTCAGGCACCTGGCGCAAGTGCCGGATGATGCCGAGCTGGTGCATCACTTTGGCCGTGACGTCCTCCTGCTGCAAGGGAACGAGAACCTGTCAGAGACTAAAACGCCTCGAGGAATCAGGGGGAATTAAGGGCACCTGGAACCAGCAGTATTTCCACCCAGCACCTGCCCACCATTGAGGGATGAATTCACCTCCTCAACCCCAGAATGGAGTCTTCTTGTCCTTTCTAGTAACCTCCAGTGCCAACCCCCGTCCTTGTAGGGTGAGCTCCTGCTACCTCCCCCTCAGTGCCCTTGACAGCTGTTCCACCTCCAAACCACAGCTCAAATTATCAGAACCCTCTTCTCCACCCCCATCCAGGTTGGGCAGGGAGGCGGCTCTAGCAGGGGGGGCAGGAGGGATTCTGGCAGCAGTGAAGTGGGTTGCGGGGAGGTTGAGATCTTGCCCCAAGTCATCCCAGACACTAATGCTAAGCCACAGGATGGCAGCATCTAGTGTCAGTGGAGTCCAAGCATTTTTCAACCCCACAGTTTTGGATCACCTTCCCACAAGGGGAGGTGAAGCGCACCCCCAGCAACACACACACACACACACACACACACCACTCCTGGTGGTGGGAGGGGAACAGGAGAAAGGACAAAAGAAGTAAGAGATGAAGAGAAAGGAAGGAGGGATGGAGGAAAAGGTAAAACGAAAAGGACAAACCCTAATGTTCCCAGTGATTCTACGGGACAAAATCCCAGGGAGGGAATAAAATTCTGCCACCTTGAACTAGTGTTTTCCATGCCTAGAATTCAGCTGGTACCAGATGGATCAGACTGAGCAGGTTCCAAAACCCCTTGGAGGCTCTTACCTTCTAAACAGGGAAGTCTGTTTTCTAGTAAAATCAGTAAAAGGAACGGAGAAAACTCGAAAGAGGCTCCTGCTCGCACTCACATACGTGAACCCTAATACTCTCTCAGTCCTCGAAGAGAAACCTTGAGAAGGAGACTTGCTGAAGCAAAACCACAGGGGTCTCTGAGGTTTCCCTGGCCCTGTGCCCCTGTCATGCCTGGCTGATGTCAGCATCTCTCTCTGAGGACACCACCTCCCTAACCCATTTGACCAACAGGCTGAGAAGAGACCTTTAGAGCATCTCATCTAACCCCCTGCATATCATAGGCTTCCTGTATAGTACAATAATTACTTTTTGTGCACACACATTCCAGAAAGGCATCTAGTCTTCATTCAATGACATCAAGAGATGGAGAATCCATCACTTTCCCTTTTAGTGAGTGCCAGGGGGCTCCATTTCCCCTTCCACTAGCTCCCCATTTACAGTGAGCCACAGCAGTACCTGCAGCAGGGAGCGGGAGTTGCTGAAGGCCTCAGAGGCACAACCCCTGCAGTGTCTCAGGCACCTGGCGCAAGTGCCGGATGATGCAGAGCTGGTGCATCACTTTGGCCGTGACGTCCTCCTGCTGCAAGGGAACGAGAACCTGTCAGAGACTCAAACGCCCCGAGGAATCAGGGGGAATTAAGGGCACCTGGAACGGCAGTATTTCCACCCAGCACCTGCCCACCCCTGAGGGATGAATTCACCTCCTGAACCCCAGAATGGAGTCTTCTTGTCCTTTCTAGTTACCTCTAGTGCCAACTCCCTGATACCAGACACCTCTGTGTTCTTGGGGAACCAGGGTGCAGTCTCCAGCCTGACTCATGAAAGACACCCCCCCACCACCTCTGCTTAAACTAAAACCCATCAGAGGAAAAAACTTGTAGAGAGCAGTGAAGGGCATTGGGTGACACACCTAGACCCCTCCTGACAAGGGTGACAAGGTAAAGACATCTCCATTAGCATACAGAATGGAGAGCAGAGACAAGTCCCCTAGCCTCATCTGCATGAAAGATGAAACAGGAAGACATCTCAATTTACATACAGAATGGAGAACAGAGAACAACACTGAACTCTGGGACCAGAAAAAGCAGGGAAGCACTGCATCATGGGAATCTCTGCTCCAGATGCTAATGAACCTATGACTGCACACACCCGGCTCAGCAATTATCAGACCAATTCTATTAATGAATCCTTAATTGATATCCAAATACTGAAGTAGCCTAGTTGCATTGTGAGCTCCCTGGAAGAAAACACCACCCATAGCCAAGAGTGATCAGTTCCTATTGTCTAGTCTAAAGAAACCCCTTGAGTCATCAGTTTACCTATAAACAAATCTAGTGTTCTCCCTTGAACAATTGCAATTTCTCTACAAAAAACCCTACTCACTCTGTAGTCAGGGTTCTGATGCTTAGATCCAAACTATGCATCAGTTCCACTGGAACTCTATCTTCTCCTGCCTGATCGTGCTAGCAGCTCTGCCTGTCTCCTACATTCAGGACCCTCTGCAACCACCATCACCTGGGAACTGCGACCAGTTCAAGCCTCATGGAGTGGGTGAGATCCCCCCTCTTTCTCTCTCTGTGTTTTCCTTTCTACCTTAGGTATTAACCTTTAATAATGTATGTTATGTTGGTTTAGCTCTCCTTGTGTAGTTATCACTATTATTCAATAAATAACTTTTATGGTTAACTTGGTTGCTTCTCTCTCTGTTGCTGAACTTTACTCTTTTGTGTTTTTAGCTTCCCCCATTCACTCTACAGCAACGCTTCTTTTACCTAAACTAAAGATCCCTGCAGCGCCCAAAATACTGTGGGGTTTGCTCATCAAGTAGGTTACTGCCAGTACAATTGTGTTGGGGGAGTGGGGTTAGAGACGTGCTGAATCTGGGACGCATAAGGGTAACAGCTTGAAAGTGCTGCTTGACCCAGTCCATGGAGCCCAGAGACATAGAAGGGGTCAGCTTGACAGTGCTGATTGACCCGGTCTGCTCACACTTGCTCTGTTAATGTATGTGTGGGTGTGTGGGTGTTCATCCGGTTCTGGGGCTGGAGTAACCCAGCCCTAGGGAGCCTAGGTCCTGCAGGATAGCTCCACTGGGAGGGGACTTGCAGAAGGGAGAAGTAGAGCTTCATATGAAAACACAAGTGACACAAGCAGTACATTGATAGAATTACAGAACCCCCTTCCCCAGAAGAGTAACCCGAATAAATCAGCATACCCCAAAGTAATGGGCACATCTGGTAACATCCCCTCCTTGTAGGGTGAGTTCCTGCCACCTCCCCCTCAGTGCCCTTGACAGCTGATCCACCTCCAAACCATAGCTCAAGTTCTCAGAACCCTCTTCTCCACCCCCACCCAGGTTGGGCAGGGAGGCGGCTCTAGCAGGGGGGTCAGGAGGGATTCTGGCAGCAGTGAAGTGGGTTGCGGGGAGGTTGAGATCTTGCCCCAAGTCATCCCAGACACTAATGCTAAGCCACAGGATCGCAGCATCTAGTGTCAGTGGGGTTCACGTGGCTCAGACCAGACACCTGGGCTGGGGACCCGCCCCCATAGTACTGGTCGAGTGCGTGGCCCAGGGTGTTCACAGCCCCCTCCTCACCCCTCCCTTTGCCCAGCCTGGCGCCTCACCTGGAACAAAGCAGCAGCGCCCATCAGCCTCACTGCTGCCTGAGTCCCAGGTGCTGCTGCTGTCCCCTGGGGAGTGGGCCGAGCTGCTGGTGCTGCGACAGGGATCCTCCACCTCCTGCCCTGGGGAGGCTGGAAGGTCCTCAGGGACTAGGCAGGGCGATGCCTCCTGCTGAGAATCAGGGCTGGGCTCTTGGGGCCGGTGCTTCCCACACAACAAGCCCCAGAGCCACCCTGCCCGGCTCCCCTTCTGGGCTGGGTCCTGCCTGCGCAGCCGCATCCTGGGCCAGCTCCATTTCGGCCTGTCCGGTGGCTCTCTCACCTCAGCGCCTGCGCCAGGAGTGGCTTTCCTCTGCCAGAAGGCTGGGCACTTCCACCTCCTCGCTCGGCGGGGAGCTCCTTCCCCGCCAGCAGGGACGGAGAAGCCGCTTTGCTCCTGGGGAAGATGGCAGCTGCTTCCCTCAGGCTCTGGGGCCACCTGCAGAGCCTTCTTCCTGAACTTCCTCAGGACCCTGGACAGCCTGGAACCGAGCGGGAAGCAGGCGTGAGTCTGGGGTCAAGGCAGCCTCTCACTAACCAGCCTTTTTGGTCCCTCCCCATCCCTGCCAAAGCCAGAGCCTGAATAAAGTGCTCTCAAATGAGCTCCAGACCAACAACAGTTCATGAACTGCGCAGAGACAATTAATGTAGAGAAGCAGCAAAATTCGTCAAACAGATGACTGGTTATGATTTATTTACTTGTTCTTAAAAGAGAACAACAAGGACCTGAGTCTCCTCCCTGTCAATAACCCCCTGCTCAACCAATCAGGGTAGAGACTGAGGGGCGGGAGGCTGAGAGTTCTCACCAGAGAGCCCAAAGGAAGGCCCAGGTCACTGGTAGGGATCACTGTCTGAAGACTATTTCAACCCCACTTTCTTGGGTGGACCTCCCACAATGGGAGATGCAGAGCACCCCCCGCAACACGCAACACACACACTCACACACACACACACTCACACCTCCTGGTGGTGGGAGGGGAACAGGAGAAAGGACAAAAGAAGTAAGAGATTAAGCGAAAGGAAGGAGGGATGGAGGAAAGGTAAAACGAAAAGGACAAATCCTAATGTCCCCAGTGATTCCACGGGACAAAATCCCAGGTGGGCTATAAAATTCTGCCACCTTGAACTAGTGTTTTCCATTCCTGGAACTCAGCTGGCACCAGGTGGATCAGACTGAACAGGTTACAAACCTCTCCGAGGCTCTTACCTTCTCAACAGGTATGTCTGTTTTCTAGTAAAATCAGTAAAAGGAAAGGAGAAAACTCGAAAAAGGCTCCTCCTCGCGCTCACGTACGTGAACCCTAATACTCTCTCAGTCCTGAATGAGAGACCTCGAGAAGGAGACTTGCTGAAGCAAAGCCACAGGGGTCTCTGAGGTTTCCCTGGCCCTGCGCTCCGTCCTGCCTCGCTGATGTCAGCATCTCTCTGTGAGGTCACCACCTCCCTACCACCTTTGACCAATAGGCTCAGGTCCTGCAAAAGGCCTTTGTGATGTCACTGCCACACCCACCCATCCCCTGAAGTGCTAATGTCCTGCTGCTGGCCTAACACTTTGAAGGTTTGAGCTGCTCTCTGTGGATCACCCCACTCAATGCGTGTTCATTCTAGGAAGCAAGCCGGCTAGACAGTAAAACATCAGAGGCTGCTCCCAATGCTACACTCAGTTTTTCCAAAATTAGTAGACTTTATGGCCAGAAGAGACTTTTAGAGCATCTCATCTAACCCCCTGCATATCATGGGCTTCCTTTATAGCACAACAGTTACTTTTTTGGAAAACACATTCCAGACATCCAGGATAAAATGATAAGGTGTATCATTGAACAGAGCGAGCAGCCCAACTAAACTGGCTGTGAGCTCCAGGAAATAACAATTCTAGTGGCAGGAAGTTGAAGCCAGACAAAATATGGTGCAAATTTTTCACCATGTGTGTACTTAAATCACTGGAACAAGGGACATGGTGGAGTCTCCATCTCCTGTAGTCCTTCAATCAGAATTGTAAATCTCTTCCTTAAAAATAAATAAATTAATAAATAATTGCTCTAGCTCACCCATAAGTTACTGGGCTGGATGCAGGAATCACTGGGAGAAATTCTCTGGCCTGTGTCATACAGAGGGTCAGATTAAATGATCATAAAAGTGCCTTCTGGCCTTAACATCTATGACTCTATGGAATGTATGAGGGGCTGAGGATTAGAAACCTTAAGTGCCAAGTTGCAGTAGCAGGTGAGTAGTTACTCCATAGCCTTAGTAAGGAAGGGGAGGACATGTGGCCTATTGCCCCCCCCCCCCCCCCCCCCCCCCCCCGCGTGCTCTCTCTCTCACACACACATTTGCGACCAGGATTCGTATGACAATTGTCTACAGAGATGTTGGGGTTACTATGCCTGCCTGAGCCAGAGTTCTTCCATGTTTAACTCTAATCGACCTCAACAACCAAGGACAGGAATTGGAATGTGTAAATAGCTAGTTAGCAATTACAACCTTGCTCATGCCAGGTACCAAACAATAATGATGAGGTTTGCATGTTTCTAGCTGGGGAAGGGGTAATAAACTAAGGGTAAACAGGACCAAATAACTGTTTAGAGAGAAGTTACTAACAAGCTAGATTTATAGCCCTAGAATGATTTAGTTGCTTAAATGTATAAACATGCCTTCGGTAGAGAGGGGAGGGGGAGTAGAGGAGGGGTGGTAGAGAGGGGGAGGGGGGGCTTAGTTGTAAAATGTATAAAGAAGAGAGAAACTGTTTTTGCTGGTGTGCTCGATTTGAGACTTGCCTGTCTCCTTGCACCACTTTGAGATCTCAAATAAACTTTGATTGTTTCTCCACCCCGGTATGTTTATTGGCGTGAAGCACTCCGGGCACCGAACCCCACTGTTGCTGTCCTCGGGCCCCTGTGCCGGCAACAGAGATGACATAAATAAATAAAAATAAAATAAATTAATGGAGATATCCTATCTCCTAGAACTGGAAGGGACCTTAAAAGGTCATGGAGTCCAGCCCTCTGCCTTCACTAGCAGGACCAAGTACTGATTTTGCCCCAGATCCCTAAGTGGCCCCCTCAAGGATTGAACTCATAACCCTGGGTTTGCAGGCCAATGCTCAAACCACTGAGCTATCCCTCCCTCCATAGAGATGACAGATTACGCCAGTGGTAAAAATAAGTGCCAGCAGCTTAAGCGTTAGTCTCAGACCCACGCAGATGAAGATTTAACAGCAATCAGTGCTGTAATTCTCTACTCATGCCTCTGGCCTGTTTGTTTGAGAAGTTCAGTTATTTATTGGGACAAGTTTAAAGAATGAAGCAAGGGTGATGCAGCAGTATATTGTATTTATAGTCTCTTTAAAATTAGTTGTTTAATCACCAGAAGGCCTCCCATTATCAGGGGTCTCTCACATGAAGTAGATACACGCAGAGGCTGTATGCTGAAAGTTTGTAGGAGCCATCTTGTCATGTTATAACGAGAGTTCTGGTTTAAACTTTATATCCCTGGTCCTGCTCTGTTTCCTGAATTCTGTAGCACACTCATAAGGAAGATACTCTCAGTTGCCTGGGAATGCTAGAAAGCAAGTTACCCCTAGTGTAAATACGGTTATACTGGCAAAGCTGTGACCATTCCCCGTAAAACTTGATTTGCTCAGGGTGGGTGAAATAAGGTGGTACAAAGTCACTTTGCTGGTATAAACCACCAGGACCGTTTTGCTGGTATAGTTTATGTAGTAGGAAGAGGGCCTGAAACATAAGCCCTTGTATCAGAGGCCTGGTGTGAGGCCTGAGGCCTGAACTAGGGTGACCAGATGTCCCGATTTTATAGGGACAGTCCCGATTTTTGGGTCTTTTTTTTATATAGGCTCCTATTACACCCCACCCCCGTCCCGATTTTTCACTGTCTGGTCACCCTAGCCTGAACTAAAGTCGTTTTGTTGATATAAAGCAAAGAAGCAAAGTCGGGTTTTGCCTGCTTGCAAGCAGACAGAATCTGGCAAGAATAGGGCTGATATTGCAGAAACACACATTCCTAAGTAGTGTTAGGCACAAATATATGCAAACACATTCCAGAAAGGTGGCACCAGAACATCTGGATAGCAAACACGTTCCCCAAAGAGAACAGGAACACGCTGACCCATCTTAAGGAAAAAGTCAAGATGACAGCATGATGGATAGAGATTTTTTGATCGAACCAACATGTACAAGGTAACGGGTGGCTCCTGGATACATCAATGGGTGGCACCCTAATACGTCAGAGGGTGGCACCCTGGTACATCAGGAGTAATGAGTAACTTGTTTGTATCTGTGTATAAAGATGTATCTCAGAGAGGGTGTCTTTGTCTGGCCGAGGGGAAAATGGAAAGTCGGGGCCATTCACTGAGCTGGTCCATTGCCACAGGCATACATGTGTTAGTGTACCTGTAACCATTGAGCCAGGGCATTAGTACCATGCCTCGTCAGCAATAAACCTGACCAAGTACCTTTGCTGAAAACCGAGTCTGTGAATGTATTGGGTGGTTCAATCACAGCCTGCTGTCTCTGCTATCTGCGCAGAGCTGGAAAGCACGCTGAAAGAACACACACACAGCCAAATATCTATCAACATCTGAAGACAGTGTACTCTGGCATAGCTACTAGGAACAAACTCCCAGGGTAGACCTGGGCTGTAGCACCATGGGCTGCTGCAGGTTTTCGTGACTACGTTGCTAAACAAAGACCTTGTGAAGCTGCAGTGATTTAACACAAGGTGTAAGTTGAAAACCATCTAGTTAAACTGGTGCAAAAAGCCACATGAAACTGATTTTTGTGTAAGAGAGGCCTTTTGTTTTATTGTTTATTTGAACTCAGTTTGGAACAGGTTTAACTAAACCAGTGATAGCTGCCTTTAAACCAGGGGTCTCAAGGTCCCGGCCAGCGGGCCATCTGTGGCCCAAGAACCTCCCCACTGCGGCCTGCGGAGGAGAAACGCATGCAGACACGCTGCCAGCAATGTTTGCTGCAGGCGCGGCCCCTGCAGCTTCCATTGGCTGGGGGAGAGGGACAGAGATACCATCACTAATGGCTGGGCAGAGTCAGCCATGGAGGCAGCATCATTAGTTGCCGGGCAGAATCAGCCACGGAGGCAGCATCATTAGTTGCCGGGCAGAGTCAGCCATCAAGGCAGCATCACGTTTTTCCACAATGAATATAAACAAGTCAAAATACCGAACACAACTATCTGATGCACACCTTGCTGCAATCCTGAAGGTTTCAACTGCACAGTCACTGAGGCCAAACATCAACAAACTGACACAACTGAAGCATTGCCAGGTGTCTGGCAAACACTAAAAACTCTCTGGCAGGCGAAGAATTGTATAAAGTTGCATAACAGTTTTATTATTTCTAAGAAACTCAAAATAAAAAAATACAATATAAACGTTTCTTGTCTGAGCACCATCTTCAGTGACACTAGTGGCCCACTGGGAGGATTTGAGGACTGGCAGTGGCCCTAAGGTAAATTCAGTTTGAGACCCCAGCTTTAAACGGATGTAGGAGCGTCCACATAGGAGTTCGCACTCATCTAAATAAACTGGATTAAAAACCAATTTAATTTAAACTGATACAACTTTCCCATGCAGAGAAGGCCAGAGGCTCTAAGGCCTGGTCTACACTTAAAATGTAGATTGACACAGCTATGTCACTCAGGGGTGTGAAGAATTACAATAGAGTGCTTCTATTGAGCTAGCTCCTGTTGCTTGGGAAGGTGGATTACCTACAGCAATGGGAAAACCCTGCCATCGCTTTAGTCTGCATCTGCACTATGGGGTTGCAGCGGCATAGCTAGAGTGCCACTGTAGCCCCCCTAGTGTAGGAAAGCCCTAAGTCACATTCTGGCAGCCTCATTGTGAAAAGGCACCAGGAGCTGCTTGGCAGCTCTGCCTGGGGAGATCATGGTGTATTTATTACCTAACTGAATATTATCTCATTCTTTGCTGAGCAGTGGAAGCTGAGACCAAAAGGGTGAAATCCAACAAGGTTTATTACGACAACAATGAAGCAACACCCATATTTACACTTCCTGTTTCCTGTTGGCTTCTAAACAAAGACTACAGCTCTCAGCAATCAATGCTGGATCTAACAACACCACATTTCCCTCGTCTTAGAACAAACTCAATCTTACGGCAGTAATACTAATCCAATAACCTGCTACTATAATAAACATAAATAATGTAATTAGCAAATAAACAATAACTAAGAAGTAGTTATGTAACTGTAATTAGAATTCTAGTTATAATAGAAGACTGTTCCTTTAATAATTACAGAACACAGTCTCTAGCCAATACAGTTGGCTGTCAGACTCTGACAGCATATTTGTCAGGCCCAATATCCTGTCAGTTATCCTGTATTGTCAGCAGCAAAGGGCTAGTTAGATAGTCTGAAACACTGCACTATGTCTTAGTAAGCAGGGGCAAGATGAATAGTGCTCCAGACTGACCATCTGACAGCTTGTAAGCGTGAGGTCCTTGTGACGGGGTCCCTGGGGTGCAACATGGACTGTGGGACCACTGAGCCCTCTGTCCCTCCAACATGGGATGCCCCTCACACTGTGATGCTGTGTCAAGCCACATACCCCTGGCAGGCACTACCCTTACACAGCCATCCATAGACAGCAACACACCCAGCTGAGTTACATGAATGCTTCTCCCAGTCATTCATGAACCAACAATAGGGAGGCTCCAGCCAATTCCCCCCCAGCTCCCCAGCCAATTCCCCCCAGCTCCCCAGCCTTGCACCGCAGAGCTGTACCATCTTGCCCTGGTCAGAAGCCTAACCAGAATAAGTTCATTACCCAGACTGCCCCTGCTTTGATGTAAACTGAGCTGAGATTTCCCAAGCACTTCAACCAAACCACACTGTTTTAGGTAAAATATAAACTACAGAAAGATAGATTTTAAGTGATTATAGGTAGCGAATGTAGAGATCAAAGTTGGTTACCTAAGAAATAAAAGTAAATTCACAATCTGAGTTCTATAAACTAAACAGGATAGTATAGTTCCTCAATACACAGGCTGGGACTCTTTTCCAGCCTGAAACCACCCTCCCACCTACAAAGTCTTTGTCCTCCAAACATGTTTCCAGGTGTTGAGTTGTGGGGGGGAGTGAGGCCAAGTGATGATGTCACTTCCCCTCTTTTATAGTTTCTTCCAGCTTGTTGGAAAAATCCTTTGCTGTGGTGTGGGGATCAGGTAGTCTCCATTGGTCAAGCAGTCTCCATTGTCTACGTGTTCTCTCTGAGAAGTTTCCATTGTATACAGTTTCTGAGATCCTTTCCTTGATGGGTGTTGATGAGCCATTAACCCCTGTCTGCCTCCTCCATTGTTGCACCTGAAAGGTTGGTTGTGGGTGTTCCCAACCTCACAACATATTTCAGTAACACATACATAGCAAAACTTCATAACTTCCTATACCATGATAGCACATACAATCCAACAGGATATTAATGTTCAACAGATCAAGACTTTTAACATGATACCTCTCAAGGCAAACTTCGTACAAAACATATCAGAATTCTATGACAGTGATGAATATGGGAGTTCCAGAGTGCTACTCTGAGGTACGGAGTGTCATAGTCCTTTTGAGAAACAATTTTCAGTGGGGAAGTGAACCTGGGTTCTCCTTTTCCTAACATTCCAGGTTTTCATACTTCTATAAACAAGCCACATTTGAATTTCAGTTCCCTGACCCCACAGCATTTATCTGCATCTTATATTTTTGTGGTTTTCATTGAACTGTTGGTCTGATATCCGGCAGCAATGATATATCAGATATAGGCCCATGTAATCCAGCAATGTTTAATTTAGCATGCATCTCTCTACCGTGCAATAATTCAGCAGGTGACTTTTGTGTTGTGGCATGGCGTGTAGCCCTGTAGATTTAAAAGTAATTGTAGTGAAGGTTGTCCACACTTTTCTTTCCAGCATAACTGTCTCCAGACTGTCTTTCAAACTTCTATGGAATTGTTCAATTTCTCAATCAATTTGATTGTAATACATGATTATTTTCTACATGTAATGTTAAAGTGTCATAGAATCGTAGAAGATTAGAGTTGGAAGAGTCTTCAGAAGGTCAGCTAGTCCAACCCCCTGCTCAAAGCAGGACCAATCCCCAATTAAATCATCCCAGCCAGGGCTTTGTCAAGCTGGGCCTTACAAACCTCTATGGATGGAGATTCTACCACCTCCCTAGGTAACGCATTCCAGTGCTTCACCACCCTCCTAGTGAAATAGTTTTTCCTAATATCCAACCTAGACCTCCCCACTGCAACATGAGATGATTGCTCCTTGTTCTGTCACATGCCACCACTGAGAACAGCCGAGCTCCATCCTCTTTGGAACCCCCCTTCAGGTAGTTGAAGGCTGCTATCAAATCCTCCTTCACTCGTCTCTTCTGCAGACTAAATAACCCCAGTTCCCTCAGCCGCTCCTCATAAGTCATGTGCCCTATCCCCCTAATCATTTTTGTTGCCCTCCGCTGGACTCTCTCCAATTTGTCCACATCCTTTCTGTAGTGGGGGTGCCCAAAACTGGACCGACCCCTGGGGCACTCCGCTTGTTGCCGGGTGCCAACTAGACATCAAGCCGTTGATCACTACCCATTGAGCCCGACGATCTAGCCAGCTTTCTATCCACCTTATAGTCTATTCATCCAATCCATACTTCTTTAACTTGCTGGCAAGAATGCGTGAGACTGCTTTGCTAAAGTCAAGCTATATCACGTCCACGACTTTCCCCATATCAACAGAGCCACTTATGTTCCCTTCTGCCAGAAAGGTTTCAAATTCCAGTGAGAAAAATTGTGTTCCATTGTCCAACACAAATTTTTCAGGTTCCCTTCCCTGCTAAAGACAATCGACACGAACTTGACGAGTGTAGCAGAGATGACATATAAATATAATAATGGACATATAATATCAATGGCAAGCTTTTCCCATATGGCATCTGGAAGAAGAACAGGCTGTAATGGTGGCACATGATCACCACCATTTTGTCATGTAACTGGCTAGTAATGCACGTTTTTACAGCTGCTTCAACCTGAGCATGCATTCTTGGCCCCAATACAGGTCACATAGACACTCTTTCATTCTGTCAGTCCCTTGATGTGTATCATTTGCCAGATGTATGAATTTTGTCTGCAGTGTGTCGGGTACAATCAACCAGTCAGTACCTCATAATACCCATCCGTCTAGTACAGAATTGTTTTGAGTACGCTACAGTAAAGGGGCTGTCATAACTATAAAGGGAAGGGTAACAGCTGTCCTGTGTACAGTACTATAAAATCCCTCCTGGCCAGAGACTCCAAAATCCTTTTCCCTGTAAAGGGTTAAGAAGCTCAGGTAACCTGGCTGGCATCTGACCTAAAGGACCAATAAGGGGACAAGATACTTTCAAATCTTTGGGGGGGGGAAGGCTTTTGTTTGTGCTCTTTGTTTTGGGAGGGCGTTCGCTCTTGGGACTGAGAGGGACCAGACATCAATCCAGGTTCTCCACATCTTTCTAAACAAGTCTCTCCTATTTCAAACTTGTAAGTAAATAGCCAGGCAAGGCATCTTAGTTTTCCTTTGTTTTCTCAACTTGTAAATGTATCTTTTACTAGAGTGTTTATCTAGTGGTTAATCTCTCCTTGTTTTAGATCCAAGGGGGTTGGATCTGTATTCACCAGGAGTTGGTGAAAGGAAGGAGAGGGAATGGTTAATCTCTCCTTGTTTTAGATCCAAGGGGGTTGGATCTGTATTCACCCGGAGTTGGTGGGAGGAAGGAGGGGGGATGGTTAATTTCTCCTTGTTTTAAGATCCAAGGGGGTTGGATCTGTATTCACCAGGAGTTGGTGAAAGAAAGGAGGGGGAATGGTTAATTTCTCCTTGTTTTAGATCCAAGGGGGTTGGATCTGTATTCACCCGGAGTTGGTGGGAGGAAGGAGGGGGGATGGTTAATTTCTCCTTGTTTTAAGATCCAAGGGGTTTGGATCTGTATTCACCAGGGAATTGGTGAAAGGTTTCTCAAGGCTTCCCAGGGAGGGAATCCAATTGGGAAATGTTGGCAGCGGACCAGAGCTAAGCTGGTAGTTAAGCTTAGAAGTTTTCATGCAGGCCCCTACATTTGTACCCTAAAGTTCAAAGTGGGGATACAGCCTTGACAGGGGCAAAGCTGGATCAAGCATTTGGGGTTGTGTAGCCATTTTGTTATCAGCTGTTCCTGCAATCTTTGTTGAATGGGGCATGCTAAGTAAGCAGCTTTGAATTATTCTTGTGTAACGGATGTGGGGGTGCCTGCTATAAGTGCAACTACATTGTCACCATCTGTCGGCAAGGGCAGGCAGGACAAGCATCACATTTTGAATTCCCAGCCTTTATTCTGTGACATACATGAAAGACAGTAGTCTTGCTGACCATCTAGCAATCTGGCCTCCCACTCATCCAAGTCCTTTAGAAGTTAACAGTGTCGTCAAAGAGCTATGATCTGTATGTGACTTGAAAGTCTGGCCCCAGAGCTAAGTTCTCCATTTTTCCATAGTCCATAGCAAGCAAGTGCTTTCTTTTCAACAGATGAATACTTCCTCTCAGCTTCTGTAAGTGTTCTTCAAGCAAATGCAACAGTGTTCTCCATGTTGTCATCCTGGATTTGAGTAAGTGTTGCTCACAGTCTGTAGTCTGAGGCAGGGTCAAACAATGCAAGTGCTGGACTATTTTCAATCAAATCTTTCACTGTTTCAAAACAACTTGTGCAACAGTCATCCAGGCCAAGCTCGAGATTCCCTGGAGTATGTTTGTAACGGTGACTGAAGTGTTGTTCAGAATAAACTTGGCATACCATGAGATAAAAACTAAGAAAGCATGTAAGGTTTGTGTGTCTCTTGGAGGTGGTGGTTTTTAACCACCATGATGTGGTCCAGGTCAGGTTTCAATCCAGTCTCCAAAATTATGTGCCCCAGAGATAACAACTCTGTTTGTCAGAATTGGCATTCTGCATCCGAAGAAGTGAGGTTTTTACTCACGAAAGCTTATGCCCAAATAAATCTGTTAGTCTTTAAGGTGCCACCAGACTCCTTGTTATTATTCTTTGGAAAATGCTGGGTGACAATACAAGTCCGTATGGTGCATGTTTCAAGTGGAATAGATCCTCAAGTGTAATAATGCTGTGAGATCTCTCTGTCCTCCTGTAGTATAACTTGGTGATATGCATTCTGTAGATCGAGAGTAGAAAATGTCTTTGTGTCACAAAGATCCACCAATGCTTCTTCTATGTGTGAGTGGATAGCTGTCAATCACAATGGCTTTATTAGGCTCCCTTAAATCTATGCTAAGACAAACACCTCCAGTCTTTCTCTTTATCACTACTATTGGTGAGACTCATTCAGATGATGCAATCTCTTCAATAACACCATTTTGTACTAATTTTTTAACCTCTTGTGTTACAGCATCCCTGACGGAGAATGATAGAGAGGGAAATTCTGTCATATAGCTGTCACTTGAGGTCAAAATTTAATTTCGTGAGCAAATCCAAATGCACAGCCACTGGGGCTCCTCTGTACCATCCTCGTTAAGAGCAGAGACCAGAGTTTGTGCTGTAGTGGTGCCAGGTGGGGTAAAAGCAATGTGCCCATTGCCTGCCTACATGTTTAGTGAGGGAAACAAATCGCTGTTTAGGATAGCAGTACCCCGGTCATAGGACAGAATTCTGCCGGTACACATTATGTATCAAATGTCAGGGTTGCAGGTAGTCAACCAAGCACAGGGATGTGGTTCATCAAGTAGCACACTAGGTGTAAGCTCAGTTCAGTAACTGATACATGTCCAAAGTATTGCAAGCAAATCAATTCAGATAGTATAGAAACTGCTGAGCCAGTGTTCAACATTCATTCCACCACCTGGGGCTTCACTCCTGCTGCAGCAGAGACATGAACAGCACACGTTATTTTATCCACAGTGTCTGTGGAGCTGCTTCCATCCACACCCAATGCAGTAAGTTACCTCTGGCATGGTAACCGCACGTACTTGTTGATTAGGATGGGTTGCTTTAGCATACCTTAGGGAAATGTCCGCTCTTTTTGCAGGCCACTGAGCTCCCTCTGCAAGCTTTCCAGTATAGTCCAGGGATCGGCAACCTTTGGCACACAGCCTGCCAGGGTAAGCCCCTGGCGGGCCTGGCTGGGCTGGTTTGTTTACCTGCTGCGTCCACAGGTTCGGCTGATCGTGGCTCCCACTGGCTGCGGTTCACTGTCCCAGGCCAATGGGGGCTGCAGGAAGCGGCGCAACCCGAGGGATATGCTGGCCACCCTTCCTGCAGCCCCCATTGGCCTTGGACGGTGAACCGTGGCCAGTGGGAGCTGCGATCGGCCAAAGCAGCGGACGTGGCAGGTAAACAAACTGGCCCAGCCTGCTAGGGGCTTTCCCTGGCAGGCCACGTGCCAAAAGTTGCCGATCCCTGTGTAGTCTGTAGTGGGGTGTTACATTCACAGTGGTGACATTCTTTTCCTTGTGTGTTTTGAAATCACTGGGCATGTTACTTCTCATTTACATTGCCCTTGTAATTTTTCAGTTGCCTTGTTGTAGTCCAGACGTAGTGGTTGCACGGCTTGCATCGCACCTGCTGTTCCCTGAGCTCATTATATTCACCTCCACCATTGCTGATTCGATGTGATTAGCAATGGTTACAGCTTTCTGCCATTTCAATTCTGGTTCAAGCAGTAGATGTTCTCTAATACGAGGCACAGCTGTTTTCTCCATGAGCCGATCTCAAAGAATTTCATCTGCCATGTTGCCAAAAATCACATGTGACAATCAGTTCCCTTAAAGCAGCAATATACTGATGTGTCAATTCCCCTGGTTTCCACGCTGGTGGAATTTATAGCATGCAGCTACCACATTCACTTTAGACACACACAAAAATTAATGCAGAGAGTGTAACATATAGCTGCCCTTCTGCTCCAAGGCACTTAAATAAGCAAAGCACATTTTCTTACTTCAGAGAGTTCTCTGTCATTAGCTGCAAGGACATCGTACTCAGATACTCTTATCCAAGCATTAAAAGCAATTGGAAGCTCTCCTAGGCTTTGAAGAAAGGGTGCAGGTGGATTCAGGGGCAGGAGAGCCATCCTAGTCACCACTTTGTTGAGCAGTGGAGGCCGAGACCAAAAAAGTGAAATCCAACATCAAACAGCTCCAGAAGCAGCTGCTGCAGCAGCCCCTGGCCTCGGCGCATACAGACGCGCTTACCCTTCCTGCTAGTTCTCTAACCGCAAAGACTACAGCTCCCAGAAATCAATACCGTATCTAGCAATATCACACGGGGCTCTGCTAGGCCTTGTTTGCACACTGGGGAGAGTTTAGGGTTACCATCCGTCCGTATTTCCCCGGACATGTCCGGCTTTTGCGTCTCTAAATAGCCGTCCGGGAGGAATTGGTAACAAGGTTAAAATGTCCGGGGTTTTTTTCTCCCTCGCCTCCCTCCCTCCCTTCCATGCAGAGTGTGGCTGCTGATTGGGCGGCTAGGCCGATTGACCCACTCCCATTGGCCTCCAGCAGCCAGAGCCCTCCCTTGCTCCCCCCTCCCTCTCTCTGTAGTCCTGTGTAACACACAAACCGACCCACGTGGAGCCAGAATGGAAAGAGGAGTGGGGGGGGGGGGGGGCAGTCAGGGAGTGGGGGAGTGTTGGATGGGTCCCCAGCCTCCACCTGCCACCCCCCCTCCGTGCATCCCCCCCTCGGTGGGTCCCCCCTCACTGTCTGCCTCTCCCTTGTCTGCATGTGCTGGCTCTGGCAGTACACGCAGACAACTGCTGTCTGCTGCCCCCGGGTCCTAGTGCCCCCATCCACTAGTGGGAAGACAGGCTGCCCTTACCCTGCCCTTCCATCCTAGCCCTGAGCCTCTCCAACACCCCAAACCCCCCAGCCTTCATCCCCACACACCCTAATCCTCTGCTCCATCCCTGAGCCCCCTCCTGCATCATGAACCCCTCATCCCCAGACCCACAGCCCTCACCCCTGCATCCCCTCCTATCCCCAAACTCCCTCCCAATCCCCCTCCCTCTTCCCACACACCCCCTCCTGCCCTCAAACTTCCTCCTAAAGCCTGCACCCCCTCCCTTTGCACCGCCTCTCACCCCCAAACTCCATCCCAGAGCCTGCACCCCTCACCCCCTCCTGCACACCCACCCCCTGCCCCAGCCCGGAGCCTGCACCCAGCACCCAAACTCTATCCCAGAACCTGCACCCCTCCTGCACCCTAATCCCCAGCCCAGGACCTGCACCCCAGACCTCCTCCCCCAACCCAACCCCCCTCCCAGAGCCTTAGGCAGGTGGGGTGGGGGGGTTCTGGGCACCACCAAAATTTCTACAACCCTGCCACCCATGCGAGTGGATAAGGGTCAGGGCAGTCAGGGGACAGGTAGGGTCCTGGGGGGGGGGCAGTTAGGGTAGGGGGTTCTCAGCAGGGGACAGTCAGGGGACAAGAAGCAGGGGGGGTTGGGGTTCTGAGGGGAGCAGTCAGGGGGTGGGAAGTGGGAGGGAGTGGATGGGGCGGGGCTAGGGCGGGGCTTCCCCCCCCCCCCGTGTCCTCTTTTTTGTTTGTGGAAATATGGTAACCCTAGGGGAGTTGGGTTGGGGACTCTCAAGTATTCATAAAATGTCCCCACAAAGCATGGCAGGGAGGCAACTGACAATTCATTCTCTAATCAAAGAATCTGCATTGCCTTTGTTGTAATAACCTGGAGCTACCCCCTCTCTGAGCCCTGAGTATTTTTCCAGGGGAAACCCCTCACTTCACACGAGTCCCAAAGGGGATTTCGATCTCAGTCAGTGTAGGTCAAAGACAAAGAAACATAATCAAAAGAAGAAATAAAAGATCTGGTCCTGCTGCTGTAGATGCTGCTCTCTCTGTAGTTTCCAGCCCTTTCTAGGATGGACACTTCAAGTCATCAGAAAAGGATGTTTCTCTTTCTCCTGCACACACCCTTAGAAGTTGTGTGGCAAGAAACAAGAGCTGATTTTCAAGCATTTTTCTTCACCTTTTTATCTCCTCTTCTGTTTTCTCCAAAATTAAAGGTCTAATAGTCTTTAAAAGTCTTTCATAGGTTCATTCACAGATTCATAGATTCCAAGGCCAGAAGGGACCATTATGATTCTGACAGCAGATCTTTTAGAAAAACAGCCAATCTTGATTTTAAAATTGCCAGTGAAGGAGACACCACCACAACCCTTGGTAAGTTGTTCCAATAGTTCAGTGATTCTCAAACTTTTTTGTTTGGGGACCACTTGAAAATTGCTGAGGGTCTCAGCGGACCACTTAACGATCTTTCTAAAAGTTGTTGTACCATTAACTAGCTATTGTAAAGCGCGTTGGATAAAAAAACACCTTAATAATAATAAACATTTTTTTGTTCTACAAATAAAAGCACACAACTCATATTTTAATATCAGTATTCTTACCTTTCTAATGAGATGGATGTGCCTCTCTCCCCCACCACAGCTGACACAGAGCTGAGGCTGGGAAGGAGTGAGGTCTCTCCCTCACCACAGCAGCCACAGAGCTGGGACTGGGAAGGAGGGGGGTCTCTCCCCAGCCCCAGCAGCCAGAGAGCTGAGGCTGGGAAGGAGGGCCTTCCCTCCCCAGCAGCCGCAGCCCTGGAGCTGGGGAAAGTCGCCTTTCTTTGGCTGCTGCAGCCCTGTACGTCCCAAATTCCCCCCACCTCCTCTTCTCACCCCACTGCCCCCTCCCACTTACCCCCTATTCTCCCCAAGGCCACAACCTCACCTTACATGTGTGTCTTCTCCAGGGTCCAGGCACCTAATTAGTGGAGCCACGCCTGGGTGGGTGGCCCTTCATTCTCTCATGTGCGGCCTTAGAGGGAACTATCTGCGGACCACCTGAATGGAGCTCGCGGACCACAATTTGAGAACCACTGCAATAGTTAATTACTCTCACTATTAAAAAATTATGCCTTATTTCCAGTCTGAATTTCTCTAGCTTCGACTTCCTGCCATTAGCTTGTGTTACACCTTTCTCTGCTAGACTGAAGAGCCATTATCAAATATATGTTCCCATGTAGGTACTTATAGATTTTCTCACAGTTCTTGCACAACAAAGATGTGAAAAGAACACCCAGAGTGTGGAGAGACACACATTGAAATCTGTTAGCTTATGCCCAGGGCATAGGCTCCTGAACAACTGATGGGAAATAACTGGCAGATAGAAGGGAATTCTGGATACTCGCATGAAAATGAGACACATCAAGTTCCACATCAAAATAAATTATTATTCTGCTGGAAATTCAAATTAGCAGCCCAAGTTACTGACCTGTCACCTTCAGTTCCAGAGTGGCTTCCGCATAAAATCTGCTTGATCGGAAGAAACAGATAAACTGCCCATGGTCAGAGGGGGTGATGTTGCGTATACGCAGGACAACGCTTCCATCCACAATACCATCCTTCAGCAGCTCTGTTCTGCCCTGATAATTTGGTATTTGCTGCTCAGCCTGATCTTTTTCATTCTGATACAGGTGGACAGGTTCAGAGAACTTGGATCGGTACCAGCGCACCTCCATCTTCTGAGCACTTGTGTTACGGAAGAGGTGACAGGATAACAGGGCATCTTCACCTGCAGAGGCCATGATGGGATGATCAGGTCCAATCACCTTGAAATTCACTGTTAAAGGAACCAAGACACACAGAAAATTAGACCAGAGGGGAGCTGGATTGCTTTCATAGGTAATGAATGGTGATCTCTCACAACTGCCTAGGCTGCAGCTTGACCAGCTAAAACTGAGCTAATGGTGTCTCACTGTATCTGCACTGGAAAACAGGTCAAGTTAGGACAGGCTTAGCTAGCACATGTTAGCTAACCCTTGAGCTAAACTCAGCCACTTTTCCTAGTCAATACCAATCCAGAGAGAATTAAAAAATGGGTGATCTCTGTCTCTAAATGTTGCGAGCTGGTTAATGGCTGAAACCAGAACAATTAACCTGTGGAAGACTGTTTGCTAGACTGGAACCGAGGCAGGTGGCCTCTAGAGAGAAGGATGATACAGAACACCTGAAAGGAGAGGCTGTGTCTGTGACATGCTGTAGAGCTTAAGGCCTGGTCTACATGGGAAAGTTTTACTGGTTATCCAGGTGTAATTATACTGGTATAACTCCTATGTGGACCCCCTTATTCTGGTATAATAGTGACCTTTTTCAGTTTGCCTTAAACCCCTTCCCCAGTGACATAAGCTAAACTGAAAAAAAAAGTACTTTGTTTTATATTTGTAACTTGCTATGTTTCCTTTCAAATATAGATATTTGAAAAACAATCAAATATAGTACAAAATCCTTCTTTCCCCCTTCCACTTATGACATTCTCTGCTTGGTAGCACATCACACAAAATGAATTTACAGCATGTGTCAGTCACAGTCAGTTCAAATCACTCTGTTTCATATATTTGACTTATTTGTGTAATGTGCAATTCAAACTTTTGCATCATAGATTCATAGATTCCAAGGCCAGAAGTGATCATCTAGTCTGATCTCCTGTGTAACACAGGTCACAGAACTTCCTTGTATTTCACACTGGTGACACCCCTGCTGGAATTCTGTGTCCAGTCCTGGTTCTCACAATTCAAGAAGGATGTTGATAAATTGGAGCGGGTTCAGAGAAGAGCTATGAGAAGATTAAGGAATGACTTGATAATGAGCTCAATTTAGCAGAGAAAGCTATAACACAATCCAATGGCTGGTACAGAAGCCAGCAAAAATAAGTAAATAAATAAATAAGAGGTGAAAACAGGGGAGTTTGAGTGGGAGTTCAGTGGGAGGAGAAGGAAGGAAGCAAGCACCTATTCCATAGGGGACAGTGAGTGAGTTTTTGTAGTTTTGTGTGGGTTTTTTTCTTTTTTTTTTCTCCTTTTTTCTTCAGTTTGCAGAGGCTGGTAGGGCATAGTTTTTTGTGAGAGAAGCAGAGTTCAGATTAGGGGGCAGGGCTTCCCTGATTAGGCAGTGGGGCTTCTCTGATTGGGGGTCTATAAAGGCAGCCAAGCAGCCATCCAGTGGCACAGGAACCAGCAAACAGAGCTGAAAACAGGGGCGTTTGAGTGGGAGGTTGGGGAAGGGAGTGTGTAGTGGTCTGTTTCTGCTTTGGTGTTCGGGGGGGATTTTGTTTGGAGATTTGTTATTTTCTCCATGACAGGAGCTTAGGCGGGAAGGCTGTGACAGATACAGAGGCAGCAGTGGTAGTGAGACAAGGAATGGGTGAGACAATGAAGACAATCAGATGTGGAAGCTGCAGGATGTAAATTATCCGGAAGCGGGTACACAAAAAGAGCTTGGTTTGTATGAAGTGCCGCCTGTTAGACTAGATGGAAGAGAAGATCAGAGACTTGGAGATGCAAGTGGAAACTATGGTTGTTTAGTTTTGATGGGGATTCAAGCAGATGATGAAGGGAAGACAAGAGAAGGCTGAAGGGAAAAGTCAAGACTGGCAGATGCAAGCTGCACTGATGAACTCTGAGGGGAGACTGCTGGATGAGGAATGCGGCCACTGGAAGCATGTGACTATGAGAACCAGGCAGAGGGAAAGACTGGCTAATGAAGGAGAAATAGAGCTCAGGAATAGGTTTGCTGAGTTGGAAAATGAAGAAGGGGCACAGCAGGCAGTCACAGAAGGTGGGAGGTCAAGGAAGAAGAGAAGAACGGCTAGTCCTATAAGAAGAGGGGAAGGATACAGGATGACTCACAAAAGATTGCAAGTGTGAACAAAAGACAAGAGGACTTGCAATCAGAAGGAACAGGAGGAAGCAGGGCCAGCTCCAGGCACCAGCACAGCAAGCTGGTGCTTGGGGCGGCTCATAGAAGGGGGTGGCACGTCCGGCTCTTCAGCGGCAATTCGGCGGCAGGTCCCTCAGTCCCTCTCGGAGGAAAGGACCTGCCGCCGAATTGCTGCAGAAGAATGAAGCGGTGCGGTGGGGCTGCCGCTGAAGTGCCACCGATCGCGGCTTTATTATTTTTTTTCCGCCGCTTGGAGTGGCAAAAACCCTGGAGCTGGCCCTGGGAGGAAGGCCAGAAAATCACAACAAAACCAAGAAAAGGAAGGTCTACATGATTGGGGACTCCCTACTAAGAAGAACAGACAGGCCTGTCACCAGAGCTGATCCGGAGAACAGACGAATGTGCTGTCTGCCAGGAGTTAAGATACAGAATGTGGACCGGAGGCTGAAAAGAATTCTAATGGAAGCAGTAAAGAATTAACTGATTGTCCTTCACATGGGGAACAAATGATACTGCTAGATTCTCACTGGAATGCACCAAAGGAGACTATGCCAAGCTGGGGAAGACACTTAAAGAAACGGAGGCTCAGGTGATCTTCAGTGGGATTCTGCCTGGCCCTAGAGGAGGAGAGTGAAGGCAAGACAAGATTATGATGATCAACAGATGGCTCAGGCAGTGGTGCTACAAAGAGGGTTTTGGGATATTTCATGACTGGGATGCATTCACGGACAGAGGACTGTTCTCATGGGATGGACTCCACCTGAATAGGGAGGGAAATAGACTGCTGGGGTGGAGGACGGCACAACTGATTAAAAGAGCTTTAAACTAGGAACTCGGGGGGAGACTGCTGGGAGATGCTCATGTAATCCTCATGCCTTATTCTAATATTGACCGGCAGGAAAGTCAAGAGAGAATACTCCAATGGGGAAAGGAAGAGCAGTATGTAGGAGAATGGACAGTAAGAGGAAAGATAGTGCCAATACCAATGAAGCTAAAGTCAAGTAGGCAATACTGTAAGTAGAATAACTGTACTCAGTCGGGTGAGGAATCTGAGTGAAGCCAAGCAGCAACAGTTAAGATGTTTGTACACCAATGCAAGGAGCCTGGGTAACAAAATAGAGGAACTAGAACTACCAGTGCAGGAAGTGAAACCAGATATTATAGGGTTAACAGAAACATGATGGAATAGTAGTCATGAGTGGAGTACAGGAACTGAAGGGTACGTGCCGTTCAGGAAAGACAGAAATAAAGGCAAAGGTGGTGGAGTAGAATCGTATATTAATAAGGAGTTAAACTGTAAAGAAATCAGAAGTGATGGAATGGATAAAACAGAGTCTGTTTGGGTCAAAATCACTTTGGAGAAGAAAGCTACCAGAGGCTCCCCTGGATAGTGCTTGGAGTATGCTAGAGACCCCCTCCCCCCACACATCTGATTTGGATATGGATAGAGACCTTTTTATGATTATGGGAGACTTTAACTTCACAGATATAGATTGGAGGACAAGTGCTACTAATAATAGTAGGGCCCAGATTTTCCTGGATGTGATAGCTGACCAAATATTTCTTCACCAAATAGCCACCAAACCAAAAGAGCTGATGCTATTTTAGATTTGGCATTCATGAGTAGTGAGGACCGCTTAGAACAGCTAGTTGTAGGAGACAACCTTGGTTCAAGTGATCATGAGCTAATTCAGTTTAAACTAAATGGAAAGATAAAAAATTGATCTGCAATTAGGGTTCTTAATTTCAAAAGAGCAAATTAAAAAAAGTAAGGGAATTAGGGAACTGGACTAGACTGAGGAACTCAAGGATCTGACTGTGGAGGAGGCTTGGAATTACTTTAAGTCAAAGTTGCAGAAACTATCTGAAGCCTGAATCTCAAGCAAGGGGAAACATTTGTAGGGAAGGGTTACAGACCAAGTTGGATGAGCAAGCATCTCAAACTATTAAGAGAAAGCAAAAAACCAACAAGGAATGGAAGATGGGATGGATCAGTGTGACACTCTTTACCTCAAATTAGCACCCTGGACCCCTCATATTCACTATTATCATGTGATTATGGTTTGTTTTGTAAAAAGTATGCCTTGTGAAGTATCATTTTAAAAGTGTGGATCTGTTGGACCTTAATATGCTGTGGATTTTATGTACTATCATTGTATGTGAAGTTATGAAGTATTGCTATACATGTTACTGAAATATGTTATGAGGTTGAGAGATGCCCACAGCTGGACTTTCAGTAGGGACAAAGAAGCCGCCATCGCTGGCCAGACAGGTGTTAATGGCTCATCAACACCCAGCCTTCTATCTCAGAGACTTCTTGTAGAAGGTACATATGCAATGGGGCAACCTAACTCACGTTACAGCAAGGATCTTTCTAGCATCCTGAAGAAAGCATAAAAGAGAGACAGTGACATCATCTCTTGGCCTCTCTCCCCGCAACCTCCATCTCAACACCTGGAAGATCGTCTGGAAGAGAATGGTCCCAGGCTGGAAGGGTGTCCAGTCCGTGTATTAAGGAACTGTAAGCTACCTGTAGGATCTGTTAGGGTGAGAGACAACTTGATTCAAATCTTACTTAGTCTGTTAAAGTTAAAATTTAGACTGCATTTCTATATTTATTACTTAGGTAACCAACTTTGATTTCTATGCCTGCTACTTATAATCACTTAAAATCTTAGTTAGCCTTTTTTGCATCTCCATCACATTGTTGACTCATATTTAAGGCTAAGATTTTGGTATGGGTATTTTTAATAAAAGTCATGGGCAGGATGTGGGCAATAAGCAATAAATCATGGAAGCCCAAGCCCCGCTATATGGGGCTGGAGCCTGAGCTCCACTTTCCAGGGCTGAAGCCTTAGCTCTGCCGCCCGGAGCTGAATCATAATTTTCAGGAAGTCATGGAGGTCCCATAAAATCATGGAATCCATGACCTCCATGACTGACTCATAGCCTTATTCATATTCAATCGGTGATCCACTGTAAGCCCCGGATCCTTTTCAGCAGTGTTACCATCTAGTCATTTATTCGCCATTTTGTAGCTGTGCGTTTGATTTTTCCTTCCTTAGTGAAGTGCTTTGATCTTGTCTTTATTGAAATCCATCCTGTTGATTTCGGACCAATTCTCCAATTTGTCCAGGTCATTTGGAATTCTTATCCTGTCTTCCAGAGTTGTAGCAACCTCTCCCAGCTTGGTGTCATCTGCAAATTTTATCAGCATACTCTCCAGTTCGTTATCCCAGTCATTAATGAAAATATTCAATAGTGATAGGTAGAGTCGCAAAAGTTTAAGATGAGACAGGAGGAAAGTTTAAGGTGAAATATGATGTAAAAGTCCACTGAGTACAGGTTACACTGAGACCAAGGGGAGTAAAAAGGGAGAAAAATCAATATCTTCCCCTGCCCGCCCCCCAAAAAGATTTTCTTTTTCAAATTTACATAAAATGCTCTTATTATGAATTGTTTCAAAATAACAAAAGATCAATGGTATTCAAACTGTTGAGAGAAAGTAGAAGACACTCTGTGACAAGAGGCTTCCTACCTGATTCCAATGTAGAAACATGGACCGTAAAAAAGAAAAGGAGGTAACTGGACAGAGAGGAGTTGCCCATGGCACAATGCGAGTGGAAGGAAATCCTCATCTTCATTGTAACTTGATTCACACACCAGAAAGGAAAAGAAAAAACAAATTCCAAGTGAGCAATGTGCTGTAATTTGGGATACAAATTCATTGAGCACAATATGAACCCTAGGATATGTGTTAATTAATAATTGCATCAAAATGTGCGTGTTTGCTACTGTTTTTGTCAAAAGACATGTGTGGTGGGGCGATTGCCCACACTCAGAGAGGGTAGGCTGCAGCAGGTCTAGGCGCCTGCGCAGCCGCCCAACCAATCAGGAGAGGGCTTACTGGGAGCCAATAAGAGTGCAGATTGGAGCCAGCCAATCAGAGCCCGGCTTAGCCATATAAAAGGCTGCCCAGAGCAGGAGCAGTCGGTCTGTCCCAGGCCTTCAGAGGGGAAGGTCTGTCTCCAGAGCTGGGAGGCCAGCACCACGGACAGCGCAGTGCAGGCCAGCCTGAGCGAGTGGGAGAAGGCCCTACTCCATAGCCTGCTAGGCGGCAGGCCTGGGAGGAGGAGGCCTAGCGTAGTGAAGGGCTGTTGGGGAAGCGGTCCAGAGGGATAGTCAGAGGAGGAAGGAGAAGGAAGACAGTGAGACTGTCACACGAGGGCCTCTGGACCGGGACTCAGAGTAGTGGGTGGGCCTGAGTCCCCCCCCCCTTTTTTCCCCCTTTTGTCTGCTGTGCTGTCCCCCGCACAGCCACGGGCCGCAGGGAGCGGCCGGTCAGAACCACACCGGGTCCTGGACTCTGAGGATCGGACTCGAGGGTGTGGGACTGTTGTTTAACACACCTCCCCCGGAAGGGGGTGTGAGTGGACAAGGGGCACTGTCGGAGGACAGCGCTCCGGAAGAGGACGCCGACGTCGGGAGCAACACAGGTCCGTGCACCCCACAGAGGCGAGACGACAGGCGGAACGTCACCCAAAGAGGACGCTCTACTGGCGCAAGACTAATTCCCCGAAGCGGCCAGGAGGAGGCGCCACAGCGGTGAGCTACAACCCTGTCACACGTGGTGGAGAATGCAGGTATAGCGGTCCGCCCCTGATACGAGGGGCCAGCGCCAAGACTGCGGACTATTGCCCAGAGCAGTGTCTTGCGCAGACAGACGGTCGACCCGGATTGTGGGTGCGGACCCGGACCCACCAAAGGGGTCCAGAGTGAGGGGATTGAACCGGGAGTAACCCGCTGAACCCCAACATGGAGGCAGAGAAGCTATTAAAATGGCTGCTAGAGAAGCAGCAAGAGCAGTCGGCCCAGCAGCACCAGCAGCAGGTGCAAATGCTGCAGCAGATGACCACTCAGCAGCAGCTGCTGATGACTCAGCACCAAGAGAATCAGCAGCAGCTCCTCCGAGAGTTGGCCACCCAGCAGCGGGTGCAGCAGGAACATTTGGTGCAACAGATGGCCGCACTGTTACGGCCGGCAGGAGGCACCCCTGCCGCCCCCATGGGAACCGGACCGGGGGATACCCCAGGGGCCCTACCGATACGCCTCACCAAGATGGGGCCCGAGGATGACCCAGAGGCCTATCTGGTCACATTTGAGCGGGTGGCGACTGCTGCCCGGTGGCCCTCAGAACATTGGGCCACGTTACTGGCCCCTTATTTGACGGGGCAGGCTCAGGCCGCATATCGGAGCCTCGACCCCCGGGAAGCGCTCGAGTACACCCGAGTCAAGGCGGCCATCCTAGACCACGCCGGCATTAGCCCAGAGACCTACCGACAACGTCTCCGTAAGGAACAATATCCTCCGGGGGCCCGACCCCGCGCTGTAGCCCAACGCATCCGGGACCACTGCTGGAGGTGGTTGAACCCCGAGGGCCTGACGGGACCCCAGGTGGCGGAGCTCGTGGCCTTAGAGCAGTTCACCCAGATCCTACCCCCGGGGGGGAGGGCCTGGGTGCGACGGCACCGACCGGCCACCCTCTCCGCAGCAGTGACCTTAATGGAGGACTACTTGTCGGCCGAGGGGGCAGAGGCGCCATCCCGAGCAGCCGAGAGCCTTGGTCGCAAGGGCGGCGCAGGGAAGGGGAACTCCCGTGGGGCGGGAGCCTTCGGACCACTGGCAGGCAACAGCCATCGACACCAGCTACCCCCCAACCCGGAACCCCGACCTAAGTTATTACCGATGGCGACTCGGAGGGAGCGACAGCCCTCGGAGCGAACAGGCCCCCCCGGAGGAGGCCCAAGCCCGGCCGAAACCCGAGAGAGGTGCTGGGGCTGCGGTCAAGAGGGACATTTCCGACGAGATTGCCCTTTTATGGACTGCAGCTATGGGCAGGCCTGGATGGCCGGACAACGGGCACGGAGGAACGGGGTAAGAAAGTTGATTGTCCCAGTCCAGGTTGAAGGGAATCCCACCAATGCCCTCGTAGATTCAGGGTGTAGTCAGACCCTCATACGAGAGGGGCTGGTCCCGAACCTCAATCTTTCGGGGCCCCCGATCTACCTGCAGTGCGTGCATGGAGACATCCGCCAGTATCCCACAGCCTGGGTCAAGATGGGAGTAGGCGGCCGAGAGGAGGGTCTCCGAGTAGGAGTGGCCCCTAGGCTGGCCTACCCGGTGGTGTTGGGACGAGATTGGCCCGGCTTCGGAGAGGTCCTCCTAAGATATCAGCCACCCAAGCCCCGACCAGACAGGACTATAGCACCGGGAACGGGGCTGCTTGGGAGCAGGCTAAGGGATGACCCCGGCGAGGGGACCTCCTCGACGGCGGAGACCCCTGCGAGTTGTCCGGGAGACAGACCCCGTTCGGTGGAGGACGCCCGGGTAGAGTTAGAGCACGACGGGGACTTCTTACGTGAGCAACGGGAAGACCCAACCTTAAGCCGAGCCTGGGAGCAAGCCACCAACCCGGTCATTGAGGGGGACGGGACGCAACGGATTCCGCAGGGCCCCCGCTTTGAGGTATGGCAGGATCGCCTGTACCGAATAGCGCAGGAACCCCAGACCCAGGAGACGTTCCGTCAGCTGTTGGTCCCCCGGAGACTGCGAGCCGGTCTCCTCCACTTAGCCCACGCGAACCCTTGGGCTGGACACCTCGGACGCGAGAAGACCCTACAGAGAGTGGCCCGCCGGTTTTTCTGGCCAGGCATCCACCGGGAAGTGGCAGACTTTTGCGCCTCATGCCCAGAATGCCAGCGAGCCGGACCGAAAGGGGTAGCTCCTGCACCCCTGGTACCCATGCCAGTCGTGGGGGTACCCTTTGAACGGATCGGGATGGATCTCGTCGGCCCCCTTGAACGAAGCAAGACAGGGAACCGCTTTATACTAGTAGTCGTGGACTACGCCACACGCTATCCCGAAGCCGTTCCCCTAAAGACAGCGACGGCACCGACCATTGCGGGTGAACTAGTAAAGATTTTCGCCCGGGTGGGGATACCCGGTGAAATATTGACAGACCAGGGCACCAATGTGTCCTCCAAGTTAATAGCTGAGCTATGTCGCCTCCTCCATATCCGGACCCTCCGGACATCGGTGTACCACCCGCAGACCGACGGCTTGGTAGAGCGGTTCAACGGTACACTAAAAGCCATGTTGCGGAAGTTTGTGGAGGAGGACCCCTCACATTGGGACACCTTGTTGCCGGCCCTGTTGTTCGCAATAAGAGAGGTACCACAGGCCTCGACGGGGTTCTCGCCCTTCGAGCTCCTATACGGCAGGCAGCCCAGAGGGATACTGGACCTCCTGAAGGAGGAGTGGGAAGCACAGGAAACACGGGTCCTTGGGACCACACAATACGTGCTACAGCTCCGGGAGCGACTCCAAACGTTAGGGGCCTTCGCCCGTGAAAACCTGGAACGGGCCCAGACAGGTCAGGAGCGCCTCTATAATCGAAGGACTAGAGGGAGGAAGTTCGCCCCAGGCGATAGGGTGTTGCTGTTACTGCCCTCTTCCGAGTCGAAGCTCCTGGCCAAATGGCAGGGTCCCTACGAAGTGATCCGACGAGTGGGACCAGTCGATTACGAGGTCAGACTACCTGGTCGACGTAAAGAGACCCGTATTTACCATATTAATCTCCTAAAGGCCTGGAAGACCCGGGAAGCCATGTTCATCGGCCCGTCCACCCCAGAGTCAGAACTTGGACCCCTAGCAGGAGATCTTCCCGACCCCGGACCGGCTGTGGTGGGGTCAGGCCTCAACCCCAGACAGAGAGGACAACTGCAACAGACGGTGGAGAAGTTCTCAGATGTATTATCGGCCCGCCCAGGCCGGACGACCCTAATGAGTCATCATATTGCCACAGACCCCGGGAAGAGAGTGACGGACAACCATCGACCGTTACCCAAGAAAATGTGGGACACCGTCCGACGGGAGGTGGAGACTATGTTGGAGATGGGAGTGGTAGAAGAATCGACGAGTGAGTGGCGAAGCCCTATCGTCTTAGTACCGAAACCAGATGGGGCGACCCGGTTTTGCATCGACTTCAGAAAGGTCAACGCTATCTCTCGTTTTGATGCCTATCCAATGCCGAGAGTGGATGAACTGTTAGAGCGCCTCGGAGGAGCCAAGTACCTGTCAACTTTAGATTTAACTAAAGGATATTGGCAGATCCCACTGACGCCAAACTCCCGAGCGAAGACGGCCTTCCCTACACCCTTCGGCCTCTTCCAGTTCGTAACCATGCCGTTCGGCTTGCACGGAGCAGCAGCCACGTTCCAACGTCTGATGAACAAGGTCCTCCAGCCCCACGACCAATACGCGGCGGCGTACATCGACGATATCGTGGTTTATAGCCTTGACTGGGAGAGCCATTTACACCACCTGGCAGCAGTGCTACAAGCCCTCAGAGCGGCCGGCCTGACAGCTAACCCGGCAAAATGTCACTTAGGCCAAAAAGAAGTGACCTACCTGGGATACACGGTAGGAGGGGGGAAACTAACACCCCTGATTAGCAAGGTACAAGCCCTCAGAGATGTACCCACCCCCACGACGAAGAAACAAGTGCGTCAGTTCTTGGGATTAGCTGGGTACTATCGTCGTTTCGTACCAGACTTTGCATCTATAGCCGCCCCCCTGTCAGACCTAACGAAGAACTCCCAGCCTCGACAGGTACAGTGGACTACGCAGTGCGAGCGAGCCTTTAACACGCTCAAGGAACGGCTCACTCAAGAACCAGTACTACGACACCCCGACTTCACGAAGGAGTTTATTCTACAAACAGACGCTTCAGAAGTCGGCCTAGGTGCAGTACTCTCCCAGGAAGTAGACGGGGAGGAACACCCAGTACTGTATTTGAGTCGGAAGCTGTTCCCCCGAGAAAGACACTTCTCAACAATAGAGAAAGAGGCCCTGGCAGTGCGGTGGGCTATCGACGCCCTCCGTTACTATCTGCTAGGGAATAGTTTTAAGTTAATCACAGATCACGCCCCTTTGCGATGGATCCACAGCATGAAAGACACGAATGCTAGAATTATGCGGTGGTACCTCGCCCTTCAGCCTTACGACTTCCAGGTGCTCCACCGACCGGGTAAGGCCCATACTAATGCCGATTTCTTCTCCAGGCTAGGGGAGGAGGGCGAAGAATCGGAGCAGGGAGGGGGAGCTGTAGCGAAGGGGGTGGTCTGCGAGGGGGCAGCCAAGCCCCCATCCAACTGCCCAGGTCCTAGACAGTCAGCCCTGACGGCAGAGGGTCCGTCACGGTCGTACGGGGTGTGTCCCAAATGCACGGAGAGCGTGAAAAGAGGGAGCATACCCCAGCCTAGGCAGACGGTCGTGGGAGAAGAACCCTTGCGGGAAGCCCCGGTGGAGGACCAGCACACCCTCCTGGAACCGCCGGGGACTGTGACTTCTCCAGATCGAGAGGGAGCCTCGCTGTGGGAAGGACCAGCCGAGGCGGTGGACCACGAGACCCGTGGAGAATCAGGGGACCCGTGGGACACTCCGGCAGCTGAACGGATAGGAGGCAGCTTCAGGGAATCGACAGGCTGGTACGTCGGACCTGGTAAGCCTCAGCGTGTTTCGGTGGGATCCCCCGCTGAGGCGGCGGATAAGCCGGGTTGCCTGGTAGCAAAGACTAATTTCCGTGACTTTGGGGGCCAGTAGGCCATGCGGTCCCGCGACAAGGGCTATGTTTCTGGACTGTGAGCCGGTAAGCCGAGCCACTGTGGGATAAAGGCTAAGTTCCGAGCTCCTGAAAAATTAGGCCGATTAGGATATTTCCCCCCCCCCCCGGGAAGGTTCTTAAGGGGGAGGGTGTGTGGTGGGGCGATTGCCCACACTCAGAGAGGGTAGGCTGCAGCAGGTCTAGGCGCCTGCGCAGCCGCCCAACCAATCAGGAGAGGGCTTACTGGGAGCCAATAAGAGTGCAGATTGGAGCCAGCCAATCAGAGCCCGGCTTAGCCATATAAAAGGCTGCCCAGAGCAGGAGCAGTCGGTCTGTCCCAGGCCTTCAGAGGGGAAGGTCTGTCTCCAGAGCTGGGAGGCCAGCACCACGGACAGCGCAGTGCAGGCCAGCCTGAGCGAGTGGGAGAAGGCCCTACTCCATAGCCTGCTAGGCGGCAGGCCTGGGAGGAGGAGGCCTAGCGTAGTGAAGGGCTGTTGGGGAAGCGGTCCAGAGGGATAGTCAGAGGAGGAAGGAGAAGGAAGACAGTGAGACTGTCACACGAGGGCCTCTGGACCGGGACTCAGAGTAGTGGGTGGGCCTGAGTCCCCCCCCCCTTTTTTCCCCCTTTTGTCTGCTGTGCTGTCCCCCGCACAGCCACGGGCCGCAGGGAGCGGCCGGTCAGAACCACACCGGGTCCTGGACTCTGAGGATCGGACTCGAGGGTGTGGGACTGTTGTTTAACACACCTCCCCCGGAAGGGGGTGTGAGTGGACAAGGGGCACTGTCGGAGGACAGCGCTCCGGAAGAGGACGCCGACGTCGGGAGCAACACAGGTCCGTGCACCCCACAGAGGCGAGACGACAGGCGGAACGTCACCCAAAGAGGACGCTCTACTGGCGCAAGACTAATTCCCCGAAGCGGCCAGGAGGAGGCGCCACAGCGGTGAGCTACAACCCTGTCACAACATGTTACAAGACATAGCAAAACTCTGCTTCACTGTTCACCATCTCAAATTACAGTCCAATATTCTGGACAAAGGCCTTAATACTAGCATTTGCAAAATTCATTGAAAAATATCACAAAAATCACTAACTTTTTGGTTGTAAAATTACAAAGAGAAAGTAGCCAAGAAGAACAAATGTATTTTGTATCTGTTTTTATAATGCAGTGTGAGAAAAGGCATTGCAATTTCTGGGTCTGGGTCACATGGATAAATACAGAGCATCTAAAGTCATTAGTGAAGCTTTTCAAGTGGAAAAAGGAGCATTTTAAAAACAAATTAAAGGATGAGAACTTCCTGCCACGTACCTCATGAGCCCAGGAGAAACTTCCCAGCAGTTACAGGATCACTGGGACATTTCCAGCTTCTCACAGTCAGTGAAATGGACCCTTAGTCCGGGAGGTGCCTGACAATGAAAGAATTAAAGTTATAGTATAAAGCAAAAATAATTTAGGAGAAGAGAATCAGTTCAGTATCATCTGTCCTTGTGCACTTTTATGGTGATGTTTTTTAAACAGCAGCAGAATTTACTCTTTTCTCCTGCATGTAGCAAGGCTGAAGATGCAAGTGAAATTGTAAAGCAGAAAGCCACCATTATCGTTTAGATGGTGCTATGAAATTAAAGAGTCCTTATGGAAATCTGCATACAGCAATGTGCTTATCCTCTCAGACCCAGACGGCTTAGCCTCACACACATCCTGGTTGGAGCAGAGTCATTCCCACTGTGGAAGAGGCTGCTTCATCCTAGTATGATGGAGTGATGATAGTCACTCCATAGTTTAAGACTCTAATAGTTTCCTTTATAACCCTGATTTTTGACCCTACATCTATAAACTACAGGAAGATCCTATCAGCCTCAAAATTGGAACCTTAAATCTGGGGCTGAAGTAAACAATTTCTACCAAATTTGATGTGAATTGGACAAGTGGTTGCTGAATTATAACACCCTGGAAAGGAGGGTTCACCAAAGTTAAAAATCTTTTTTGCTGCTTTAAAGCATAAAGAACAAACACAACCACCCATTTTCTTATGGCTCCCTGACCCCTCTGCTCCCTGGACCCTCTACAGCAGAGGTTCAGGGGCTGCCCCACATATGCGATCCCCGGCACAGCGCCCTAACCCTCTGAACATTCTGCTTTCACGAGACTTGCCCAATGCTCAGCTCTTCCTGCAGCCTCTTGCCTCGTTCACGTGGCTGGGCAGGGGTATCTCCATTGCACAGACAGCATAGCTAAGCTAGGGTTACCATATTTCAGCAAGCAAAAAAGAGGACGGGAAGAGCCCCGCCCCCGTCCTGCCCTGGCCCCGCCCCTGCCCCTCCCACTTCCCGCCCCCCTCAGAACCCCCAACCCTCCCCCGTTCCTTGTCCCCTGACTGCCCCCTCCTGGGACCCCTGCCCCTAACTGCCCCCCAGGACTCCACCCCCTACCTAAGCCTCCCTGCCTCTTGTCCCCTGACTGCCCCCTCCTGAGATCCTCCCCCCATCCTAACTGGCCCCCTAGGAGCCTACCCCTACCTGTCCCCTGATTGCCCCAACCCTTATCCACACCCCCACCCCCAGACAGACCCCTGGGACTCCCACGCCCCATCCAACCACTCCCTAGTCCCTGACAGCCCCCCCCCCAGAACTCCCAACCCTCCCTGCTCCTTGTCCCCTGACAGCCCCCCCCAGAACTACCGACCCATCTAAACCCCTCTGCTCCCTGTCCCCTGACTGCTCCGATCCCTCTCCCCACCCCTGCCCCCTGACAGCCCCCCCCCAGAACTCCCAAACACCCCCCCCTGCTCCTTGTCCCCTGACTGCCCCCTCCTGGGACCCCTGCTCCTAACTGCCCTCCAGAACCCCACCCCCTACCTAAGCCTCCCTGTTCCTTGTCCCCTAACTGCCCCCTCCTAAGACCCCCCCCAAACTGCCCCCCAGGACCCTACCCCCTACCTGTATCCTGACTGCCCAAAACCTTCTCCACCCCCCAAAAAGCCCCCCCCGTCTCTTGACTGCCCCCTCCAAAATCTCCCTGCCCCTTCTCCTGCCCCCTGGCCTCCTTACCCCACCGCTCAGAACATGGTGTTGGGCTCTGTGCGGAGCCGGACACGTGGCTGCGCTCCCCAGCGCAACACACAACCCGGTCCCTGCCCCCACACAGTGCTGCCGGAGCGGGGCGCTGGGCTGCAGGGGAGGAGGAGCTGCCGAGGCCGATGCAAACGGCCCGGCAGGCCGGCCAGCTCAGAATGCAGGGGGGGGGGAGGAGGAGCTCTACAGCTGCTCCAGAGTCCAGCCCGGCAAGCTGCAGGGGGAAGGGCTCTGGCTGCCAGAACCCCATGCGAGAGGCTCTTTCCTGCAGCCCTCCCAGCCGCTCGCTCTGCTCTGCATGGGGGGGAAATCCCGGACATTTTTAGAGATTTACAAATCCCCCCCCCCCCCCCCCGGACGCTATTTTTAACACAAAAAGGAGGACATGTCCGGGTAAATCCGGACGAATGGTAACCCTAAGCTAAGCACATAGATTTGGCACAGTCATTCCAAAAGGCAATGGCTAAGCGGGAGTGACTTGAGTCTGCCCCAGGAGAGACTGACCTTCTCTTCCTAACTCTGCTAGAAGTGAGCTTGAGCAGTGTCTCTGGTCCTCAGTTACCGCCTCTGTTAGAAGGGGGAGAACGGTACTTGTTGGCCTCCTAGGATAGGGACATGGGGTGGTATTCACAAAGGTACTTCGGTGCCTGAGTCCCATTTTTAGGCACTGCTGAGACCTACGAAACTGCTGCTTGGCTGCTGCCCAACCCTGTAGGTGCCTTGGCTCACTTGGCCTAACTTAGTGCCTAAGTTTCTGCAGCACAAATTCCCTACATGCCTAAGTCTTTGCCTCCATGCATGTGCTCTGCTGCCTCCCTCTAGGTTTCCAGATGCCTATCCCCTGCCTAACCCCCAAAATGTGTCCTTTATAAACAATTGATTAATATGGAGCTTCCCTGAAAGTTTTATTACTGGGGGCAGGAATAATTAACAATCAAACCCAGTGTCTTCATTTTAATTTCAAGGGTCAGTTTCCATATTATTCTAAATAAGGAGGATTTTTGGTCACATATTTGCAGATTTACTATGAAACAAGCGATTTTCTGTCTTTATCGAGTACCTCTATGCTTTGCCCTAGGGAGAAGGCTAATGAAAAAGAAAAGCAAACAGGGTGAGGCAGTGAAGTAGCTTCCTGCTCTGTAAAGCCTCCATCACACACACCACATGCTAGTCAAGGGCTGTTAGAAAGAGTTCTTGGTTTCCCAGTTTGTAATCCAGGGATGACAACACACTCCTGCCTTTGAACCTGTGAAGGAAAAGCCCCGCAGAGGGGCTCAACCGGTCATGTTGATGGTGCCAACACTTGACCCCAATTCCCCGCACAGCTTTGATGGCTGCTTGTTTTGGTGCCCTTAGGAGCCTCAACTGCTAATGAACAGCGCCCGGACACTTGTTTGTGCTGCAGACTTTGTGGAGAGTGATTCCCAAGGGCTCTGGGCTCAGAGGGCAGCAGCGTGGCCTGTACATGACTGGGCCCATAGAGCAGTGGTTCTCAAACTTTTGTACCAGTGACCCCTTTCACATCGCAAGCCTCTGAGTGCCACCCCCATTATAAATTAAAAACGTTTTTATACATTTAACACTATAATAAATGCTGGAGGCAAAGCAGGGTTTGGGGTGGAGGCTGACAGCTTCCAACCCCCCATATAATAACCTCCCGACCCCCAGTTTGAGAACCCCTGCCCTAGAGGGTCTGGCCGGGCTGGTGCAAGCCCTGGTGCACTCGAGCAGGGCCCCACACAGGCGCTGGGTGTTCCCAGGCCAGGGCCTGGCCCAGCCCCTGGGGAACGGGCAGCGCTGGCAGTACAGCCAGATGGGCCCACGGGGTGGCTCCCTGGCACTGCCGGGCCGCAGCTGCGGGGTATAGGGCGCCGCCGATCCCCCAAGAGCCACAAACCGAGCTCGCGGGGGGAACGGGGGAGAGGAGGAACTAGAGGATATGTTGCCCCGGTGCTCCCTCTATTAGAGTCTAACCTGGAACAGTTACTGGAAGTTATATTGCCCCGGTGAGCTCAATATTAGAGGCCAACTGGGAACAGTGACCGGACATGACAGCACTCAGTAACCCCTCTAACAGATTCCCAACGGGAACAGTGGGCGGAGGTTGCTCCTCTTCCATACCTGGGGGATTGGGAGCTAGTGGAGAGGGGGAGGCCTGGCAGCATTGAGACGGGGGGCACCTGGCAAGTATTGGGGTGTGGGGGGGAGTGAGGAGGGGCGGCGTGGGGGGGTCCCTGCTGCAGTGCAGCAAGCTGGACCCTGCACCCCCATGCGCACTGGGGATGGTGCAGAGCTGCGAGCGGGGCAGGGAGACATCTCCCGGGGGTGCTTCCCAGCAAGGGCGGCCCCTCCCCAGCATCACAGTAGCTTTCGCTTTCGGCCTCGCACCACCGGCCCCTCACTCTAGAAATGGGAAGGCGGGACCGGGCTTGGCAGCAGCTAATGGGAGATGGAGTCAGGGGAGAAACTACATCTCCCATGGTGCCATGGGGTCCGCAGTGGCAGATGGGAGATGGAGGCAGGGGAGACACTACGTCTCCCATGATGCATTACCTCACTCCCCACCCCGCTGCTTCTTGCAGGGGTAGTCTCACAGGGTTATTGAGCTATGGCCCTGGGATTTCCCCTCCCCTGCCTAGAGCCCCCCAACCCCAGGCCCCGTAGGGTTTGCAGGTGGGGTCAGGGCCGGCTCTAGGTTTTTTGCTGCCAACCCCGCCCCCCCCCCCCCCCCCAACTGAACCCTCCTGCCGCCCCCGCCCTGGGTCACTGGTAACTCACTCCCAGGGCGGGTCATTCAGCAGGAATTTTGGATGTTCACAGAACACAGACAGGATTGGTTCCCATATGGTTACAGAACTGCAGTAAAGTGGAACATTTTTCAGCTTGTGTGATTGGAGGATATCTGGATGCATATTATAAGACTGTCCTACATAAATGAGGAAAAGTTGAGGTGCCTTTATTATTCTTTTGTTCCATTCTTTGTTTCTATGGGGAATTTGCCAATGCAATATTACTGTCTTCCTTTCAAAGAAATAAAACTAAAACTAAAAATAAAAAAAGCAATGGCTGTTGAAAATAGCAATTTCAGTCCTAATAACCACTGGGAAGCATTTCTTGCTCAATTTATTCTACTTTTTCTACAGCAAGTTACAGTGGATCAGTATATTTGATTTGGGAGAAATGAAGTAACAGCTGCCCAAATTGCGCTTGAGCACTCCTGAATTTTGAGGGTGTTCAAATCTGGAAGGCAGATGCTGGATTCCCTTTCTGAATATTAGCTAAATCTGGAAAAAGAAAAGTCAATTTCTGCTTCCATGGCTCAGAAGTGTAAATCCTCCTACGTGCCTGGTACTGTATCTAAAGCTGCCCAGGTCCTAGTAGAGCCTCCCCTCCCTTACTTTTCCGTTTAAATTCTAGTGGGATCCACATACCTCCCTTGCTAGGCTTCAGATAGAGAGGTGCACTGTCCATTTAGTCCACCCAATTCTTTCTTTGGGGGAGAGCCCAAAGCTGGGGTGGCAGGAGGTGCGGGGGAGGGGGAGCCCAGGGATGGGGCAGCAGGAGGTGCAGGTGGGGACCAGAGCTGGGGCAGTAGAGGGTGCGGGTGTGGGGGGGAAGAGCCCAGGGCTGGGGTGGCAGGAGATGTGGATGGGGGCCAGAGCTGGGGCGGCAGGAGGTGCAGGTGGGGGCCAGAGCTGGGGTGGCAGGGGATGCAGGTGCAGCGGGGGAGAGCCCAGGGCTGGGGTGGCAGGAGATGCGGGTGGGGAGAGAGCCCAGGGCTGGGGCAGCAGGGGGGTGCAGATGGGGGCCAGAGCTGGGGCAACACGGGGTTGCGGGGGGAGCGCTGGGGTGGGGAAGCAGCAAAAAACCTAGAGCTGGCTCTGCCCCTACCATTCACAGCAAGCTGCAGCGTGAGGTTTCAGTTCCACACTCCTTCCCCCTCCCTTTCCTGTTAATTGCGGCTGAGGGAATGCTGGGAAATGTAGTTCTTTCCCTGCTCCAGGGCTGGCAGTATAGGCAGGGAGCTAACTAAGGAACTACAGCTCCCAGGGCCCCCTGTTGGTTCTCAGCTCCCATGCTGGATTCTTGCGCCCCTGCAAATTTGCCGCCCCAAGCAACTGCTTGCTTTGCTGGTGCCTAGAGCCGGCCCTGGGTGGGGTGCCCTGGGAGGTTGGGGTCAGGGGAAGATGGAAGGATTGGCGGGTGGAGGGGGGCTGGAGAGCTGCAGCAACCAAGGCAGTGAAGGTGGCCACGCACATGTTCCCAGAATGCCGAGGGACAGGGCGGGGAGGTAATATCTATTATTGGAATAAATTCTTTTGGGGAGAGAGACAAGCTTTTGAGCCATGCAGGGCTCTTCTAAAGGGCAGGTAAAGGTGCTCAGAGTGTCACAGCTAAATACCAGGTGGAGTCCTCTACCCAGAACACCAGCCATTCCAGTGCTTCTGGGTACAGCGTGGACCCATCCGCACCCATATTACCAACCCTAGTGCCTAACCCAGAGGTGGTGCCACTAGGGGGCACTGCCACAGTGGTGGGGGTTTACACAGGCCACTGCCCTAAATGACCACCAGGGGTCACACAGAGTGCACTGTGTTATTTGACCACCAGATGTCACAGCCCAACAGGTGGGGTACACACAGGCAGGGCCGGCTCCAGGCACCAGGCCACCAAGCTGGTGCTTGGGGCGGCACCTGGAGGGGGGCGGCGCGGCGCTCTGGGCCGAGAGCGGGGCTGCGACCGGGCTCGCCGCCCTCCCCCCGGCCCTGCCTCTGGCCGCCGGGGAGAGCGGAGCCCCGGCCGGGCTCGCCGCCCTCCCCGCGGCACTCTGGCCGCCGGGGAGAGCGGAGCCCCGGTGCAGCCTCTGGCCGCCGGGGAGAGCTGAGTCCCGGTGGGGCTCGCCGCCCTCCCCCCGGCGCTCTGGCCGCCGGGGCTCTGCTCTCCCAGGCTGGGCTCGCCGCCCTCCCCTGCGGGGGGGGGGAGGGGCGCGCGGCGGGAGGCTTTTTTGCCTGGGGCGGCAAAAAAGCCAGAGCCAGCCCTGCTCACCGCACCCCTAGCAGAATTAGGGCTGTGATGACCATGGCACTCAGGACCCCCAGGCCTGGGTCCCGCAGCGGTACCAAGACAGCCGCTGCCCCAAAGAGCTTCCGATCCTTGGCAGGAGAGGATGGGGGCAGTAGGGTGACCAGATGAGAGGAAAAAAATATCGGGACACATGGGGTGCGCCATGAAATATCAGGACAAATGCCTAAATATCGGGACAGTCCCAAATTTATCGGGACGTCTGGTCACCCTGCGGGGAGGAGGGGACCTGCAAGAAACAATCAGGCCCCGCTGGTTAGCGCAAGAAGCCGAGCGCGCAAGGCAGCAAAGTCTGTCAACGTGCGCTCGGAGGCTCGCTGCTGCAGGCGGTGTAGAGACACCCTTAGACACGTAATTCCCATTGAAATCGACGTCAGGTAGGTACCTAAATACCTTTGGGGAGCTGGGCCTCACAATCTTTAATATATTTACCCTCACAACACCCCTGTGCAATAGGGAAACGCTATCATCCCCATTTTACAGATGGGAGACTGAGGCACAGAGCAGCTAAGGCCTAAGCACCAGACCATGTTGTGTGCGACCAAAGCTCTCCAGGAAAATAGGTGGTTTTTCTAGCTGCCCGCCCTGCAAACTCAGCCTGAGATCTGAGAGACAGATTAACGCATTGCCAACAATACTGATCCTGGAGCTAGGACGTTGTAGGGATGTGTGCACTGGTTTTAGGGGTGTTGTTTTTTAAGCATAGCAGAGTCTTACAGATTTGCATACAACCTTGTAAAGGCCTCCACGTTTTCTTCACCCTATGAGAAAAGCAGTCTAAGTACGGCCAACCCCAAGTGTTCCAAAATCATGAGTCATCCCCGCAAAAAAAGACTATGAGATTGGCTTCAAAATCATGAAACTGAAACCAAAAATAATGAAGTTTGGTTACTTGTTATCTTACTTCTGTGTTTTGAGCCTTTGAGCTACACTCGGATCATGTTTTTGAAGCCCAGACCTTACCCTTTTAAAAATATGAATAGTCACATGAATCTGGGAGCTGGGGCTTTAAGAAAAAAACAACAACAACCAAATACCATGAGAGTCGGGATAAAATTGTGAAAGTGGGCAACACTATAAGTGTCCCTGGAGCCAAATTCTTTTTGGAATTAAAATCTCACCCCAGTTTTTAGGCGTGATTCTTATTTCTTTCCTCCGCGAAGATAAATGATTTAGAAATATTTCCAGCTTTACTCACCAGTGCTGATCACAGTGAGCTGACTTGTACTTCACCGCGCTCTGCATTTAGCTTCATCGCGGCTCGGGATTTGGTGAAACTCCTTTCATTCGGGCCAGTCCAGGGGCTTGTCAAACCCAAAGGGCCGGGGAGCGCTGAACTTTGGCAGTTTTCTTTTCCTGTTATTGATCCTGCTCCAGAAGGAGTTTATCTCGGACACCGTCATGTGCCAGTGGCAAAGAATCCTAGAGAGCATCACTTTCTTCCAACATGGAACATGGACCTTTATTAGAATAAGCAACACAATGCCAACCCTAAAGCTCCTCTGTTTCTGCTTTACTGTAGAGCTCTGCCTAGAAGCTCCCCAAGCCTCAGTGCTGCCTGGCGGATTGCTACAGATTTAAAGAAACAATACCCATAACGTCACCGTTTCGTTAATTCTTTTGACCATGAGCAACACAGACTAGAATCCAGATCTCTCTCTCTCTCTCTCGATGCTGCATTGGTTCTGCAAGGAGAAGAGGCGTATAAAGCAGGTGCTCAGAGGCTACAGTGGTGAAGACCAAAGTACTGAGGAAGAGAGAAGTAGTAAGCACTCATTTTACTCATGAAAGTGAGCCGATCTGACTCTGAACACACACGGGCAGCAGGTCAAGTGAGAAAGGAGGAGCCGATAGTCACTTGCTTTTAAACTGGGGCCCAACAAGCTCTGTATGGCCTGTCCTCACCAGGGTTCATAACCACATTTGAAAGGGTTGGTGGTGGCTTGCATCCATGCAATGGTTTCAAACACAGCTGAAGTAGCACCTAGCAAGCTGGAGGGTGAGAAGCGCCATTAGAGGTTTACAGCAATTGTTCCCAAGCACCTCCAGGTACTGATTCCACGGGCCTCGGAGCCTGTAGCTGGCCCGTTCCTGCCTTAATAGTTGGGCCCTGATGCGCTACTGCATCTGACTCAGCTGCCCCCACCCTCGGGCTCAGGGGAGCTGAGTCGGCTCCGAATAGCAGTCACGATTTCCCAGCCAGCCGGGTTAGAGAGCGCACAGCAGACCAGGAAGCAGCTGCTGACAATCTACAGAAACCTTCACACCATTTTACAGACTACAACCTATGGCACCTTGCCTCAGGAGAGCTGCTCCGTGTAACCGACATCAGGATCTGAATGCTGCCATCTCTAGGGTGGAGGGCAGCAGCTAACTGGTGAAAAATAAGGAGAATATACTTCAGTTAAAGACAGAGCCAAGTCCTGACCCACACAAACAGGGGATGAGGAATCAAGTTGTTAGCCTGGCAAATGAGTACAATCGGGGTCAGCCTTACACACAATCTGAACGCAAGTATCAGAGGGGTAGCCGTGTTAGTCTGAATCTGTAAAAAGCAACAGAGGGTCCTGTGGCACCTTTAAGACTAACAGAAGTATTGGGAGCAGTTGGCAGCACAGCAGATCTAAGGCAGGTTCCCTGCATGCCCTGGCTCCACGTGGCTCCCAGAAGCAGCTGGCATGTCCGGCCCAGTTCTTAAGTGCAGGGGCGGCCAGGCAGCTCTGTGCCCACAGGCGCTGCCCCTGCAGCTCCCATTGGCCACGGTTACTGGCCAATGGGAGCTGCGGAGCCAGAGCTCGGGGCGGGGGTAGCGCACGGAGCTTCCCTGATCGCCCCTGCGGCTAGGGGCCTCAGGGACATGCCAGCTGCTTCCGGGAGCTGCGGAGACCCAGGGCAGGCAGGGAGCCTGCCTTAGCCTCCCTGCATCGCTGATCTTTTTGACCAGGCGTTCCAGTCGAAAACCGGATGCCTGGCAACCCTGGGCTAGGCCCGAGGTTTGAGAAGGAGCTGCAGCACGTAAGACTTTTGCACCAGTTCCCCTGATGAGCAGCAAGAAAACAAACATCGATGGATTTCTGACTGTGCTACGAGACACGCTCCAACATGCATGTATTTGCTTTGCCGAGGCTATTGAAACAGGCAGGCACACTCCTTGAGCACACAGAAGACACATTATCCAGAAGGCCCAGCTGGGACCGTGACCTAGCAAGAGCTCACCACGAACTAGTAAATCTAGTTGCAGCAGAAAACCAGATAAAGTGGGTTGCAGTTGAATTGGCATCGTTCTAACAAGCCCGGCACACATTTAACATCTGCGTTCTGGGAAGCTCTGGTGCGCAACGAAGCTAGTCTATGGGCAGACTCTATTAGACCTTGTGTTGGTTGTGGCCCCCCTAACGATCTCTTACCCTGTCTTAAATGAAGGGCGTGTTCACATATCAGTTTGAACAAGATTTTGTTTTCACCCACGACAAGGATTCACCCAGTCAGGAGCGGCGCAAGCGCTCTAAAGGTGGGGGGCCACAGGTGAAAATCAGTGACCCCTCTGGAAACCTCCTAGAGCCCAAACTGTGGCCCTACCCCCTGTTCCGGCACCCCTGCACCCAGTTCATACCAATATCTTTAAATACGAGGACAGATTCTTGGCCCTCTGCCACTCAGGCACTATAGAAACAAGTTGCAAACCATGTTGGAGCATAGAATCATAGGACTGGAAGGGACCTCGAGAGGTCGTCTAGTCCAGTCCCTGCACTCATGGCAGGACTAAGTATTATCTAGACCATTCCTGACAGGTGTTTGTCTAACCTGCTCTTAAAAATCCCCAAAGATGGAGATTCCACAACCTCCCTAGGCAATTTATTCCAGTGCTTAACCACCCTGACAGTTGGGAAGTTTTTCCTAATGTCCAACCTAAACCGACCTTGATGCAATTTAAACCCATTGCTTCTTGTCCTACCCTCAGAGGTAAAGAAGAGCAATTTTTCTCCCTCCTCCTTGTAACAACCTTTTATGTACTTGAAAACTGTTATCATGTCCCCTGTCAGTCTTCTCTTTTCCAGACTAAACAAGCCCAATTTTTTCAATCTTCCATCATGGGTCATGTTTTCTAGACCTTTAATCATTTTTGTTGCTCTTCTCTGGACTTTGACCAATTTGTCCACATCTTTCCTGAAATGTGGTGCCCAGAACTAGACACAATACTCCAGTTGAGGCCTAATCAGTGCGGAGTAGAGCAGAAGAATTACTTCTCGTGTCTTGCTTACAATACTCCTGCTAATACATCCCGGAACCATGTTCACTTTTTTTTTTTTTTTGCAACAGTGTTACACTGTTGACTCATATTTAGCTTGTGATCCACTATGACCCCCAGATTCCTTTCTGCAGTACTGCTTCCTAGGCAGTCATTTCCCATTTTGTATGTGTGCAACAGATTGTTCCTTCCGAAGTGGAATACTGTGCATTTGTCCTGATTGAATTTCATCCTATTTACTTCAGACCATTTCTCCAGTTTGTCCAGATCATTTTGAATTTTAATCCTATCCTCCAAAGCGCTTGCAACCCCTCCCAGCTTGGTATCGGCCCCAAACTTTATAAGTGTACCCTCTATGCCATTATCTAAATCATTGATGAAGATATTGAACAGAACTGATCCCTGCGGGCCCCCACTCGTTATGCCCTTCCAGCATGACTGTGAACCACTGATATCTACTCTCTGGGAATGATTTTCCAACCAGTTATGCACCCACCTTACAGTATCTCTATCTAGGTTGTACTTCCCTAGTTTGTTTATGAGAAGGTCATGAGAGACAGTATCAGAAGCCTTACTAAAGTCAAGATATACCACATCTACCGCTTCCCCCCTATCCACAAGGCTTGGTACCCTGTCAAAGAAAGCTATCAGGTTGGTTTGACACGATTTGTTCTTGACAAATCCATGCTGACTGTTACTTATCACCTCATTATCTTAAAATGTTTGAAAATTGATTTCTTAATTATTTGCTCCATTATCTTTCCGGATACAGAAGTTAAGCTGACTGGTGTGTAATTCCTCAGGTTGTCCTTATTTCCCTTTTTATAGATGGGCACTAGATTTGCCCTTTTCCGGTCTTCTGGAATGTCTCCTGTCTTCTATGACTTTTCAAAGATAATTGCTAATGGCTCAGATTATCCTCAGTCAGCTCCTTGAATATTCTAGGGTGCATTTAATCAGGCCCTGGTGATTTGAAGACATCTAACTTGTCTAAGTAATTTTTGACTTGTTCTTTCCCTATTTTAGACTCTGATCCTACCTCATTTTCATTGGCATTCACTATGTTAGACGTCCAATCGCCACCAACCTTCTTGGTGAAAACCGAAACAAAGAAGTCATTAAGCACCTCTGCCATTTCCACATTTTCTGTTATCGTCTTTCCCCCTCATTGAGTAATAGGCCTACTCTGTCCTTGGTCTTCCTCTTGCTTCTGATGTATTTGTAGAATGTTTTCTTGTTATCCTTTATGTCCCTAGCTAGTTTGATCTCGTTTTGTGCTTTGGCCTTTCTAATTTTGTCCCTACATACTTGTGTTATTTGTTTATATTCTTCCTTTGCAATTTGACCAAGTTTCCACTTCTTGTAGGACGTTTTTTTGAGTTTTAGATCATTGAAGATCTCTTGGTTAAGCCAGGTGGTCTCTTGCCATACTTCCTATCTTTCCTACACAGTGGGATAGTTTGCTCTTGTGCCCTTAATAATGTCTCTTTGAAAAACTGCCAACTGTCTTCAATTGTTTTTCCCCTTAGACTTGCTTCCCATGGGATTTTACCTACCAACTCCCTGAGTTTGCTAAAGTCGCCTTCTTGAAATCCATTGTCTTTATTGTGCTGTTCTCCCTCCTATCATTCCTGAGAATCATAAACTCGACCATTTCATGATCACTCTCATCCAAGCTGCCTTCCACTTTCAAATTCTCAACCAGTTCCTCCCTATTTGTCAAAATCAAATCTAGAACAGCCTCCCCCCTAGTAGTTTTCTCCGCCTTCTGAAATAAAAAGTTGTCTCAATGCATTCCAAGAACTTGTTGGATAATCTGTGCCCTGCTGTGTTATTTTCCCAGCAGATGTCTGGTTGGTTGAAGTCCCCCATCACCAACCAAGTCCTGTGCTTTGGTTGATTTTGTTAGTTGTTTAAAAAAAGCCTCATCCATCTCTTCTTCCTGGCTAGGTGGTCTGTAGTAGACCCCTACAATGACATTACCCTTGTTTTTACCCCTTTTATCCTTACTCAGAGACTTTCAACAAGTCTGTCTCTTATTTCCATCTCAACCTCAGTCCAAGTGTATACATTTTTAATATATAAGGCAACACCTCCTCCCTTTTTTCCCATGCCTGTCCTTCCTGAGCAAGCGATATCCTTCTATACCAATATTCCAGTCATGTGTGTTATCCCACCTAGTCTCTGTGATGCCAACTATGTCATAGTTGTTTTTATTTACTAGCATTTCGACTTCTTCCTGCTTATTCCCCATACTTCTTGCATTAATATACAGACATCTAAGATACTGATTGGATTCGCCCCCTCCCCACCACAAGTTCTGTCTTGTCTCTCCCTTATTTCTGCTATAACAGCCCATGCTCCCCCCAGATTCTGACCCTTCTCCCAGGTCTCCATGTTTTTGACTTAGCTGTGGGCTTTGGTCACCTGCCCCAGTCGAACCTACGTTAAAGCCTTCCTCACAAGGTTAGCCAGTCTGTAGCCAAATATGCTCTTCCCCTTCCTCGATAGGTGGACCCCATCTCTGTTTAGCAGTCCTTCTTCCTGGAACAGCATCCTGTGGTCAAGGAAGCCAAAGCCCTCCTGGCGACACCATCCTCGCAGCCAAGCATTCACCTCCAGGATGGTTCCAGAGGAACGCGTTCTACTCACAAAACCCATAGGACCATTCCAGGATTTCATTGGAGGGCTCTTACCCAAGAACTGACTAGGCCTGAAGCTGCTGAGATCTCACTGCTTGAGAGCCGGGGCTGAAAGGCACTGTAGAAAGGGAGAGTGCACTTATTATTATGACAGATAGCAACTGCTATTCAGAATCTCATTGCTGGGCATCTGAAGAGGGTGTTAACTCTCCTTTGTCATGATGGCTACAAAAAAATTGACAACGATTAGGCAGTGAGATGCAGGGCCGGTTCCAGGCACCAGCTTACCAACCAGGTGCTTGGGGCAGCCACTTCGGAGAGTGATAGACTCAAGGAGCTCAATCTATTTAGCTTAACAAGGAGACGGTTAAGGGGTGACTTGCTCACCATCTGTAAATACCGTCATGGGGAACAAATATTGGCTAATCATAGAATCATAGAATATCAGAGTTGGAAGGGACCTCAAGAGGTCATCTAGTCCAACCCCCTTGCTCAAAGCAGGACCAATTCCCAGCTAAATCATCCCAGCCAGGGCTTTGTCAATCTGGGCCTTAAAAACCTCCAAGGAAGGAGACTCCACCACCTCCCTAGGTAACACATTCCAGTGTTTCACCACTCTCCTAGTGAAATAGTTTTTCCTGATATCCAACCTGGACCTCCCCCACTGCAACTTGAGACCATTGCTCCTTGTTCTGTCATCTGCCACCACTGAGAACAGCCGAGCTCCATCCTCTTTGGAACCCCCCTTCAGGTAGTTGAAGGCTGCTATCAAATCCCCCCTCATTTTTCTCTTCTGGAGACTAAACAATCCCAGTTCCCTCAGCCTCTCCTCATAAGTCATGTGCTCCAGACCCCTAATCATTTTTGTTGCCCTCCGCTGGACTCTTTCCAATTTTTCCACATCCTTCTTGTAGTGTGAGGACCAAAACTGGACACAGTATTCCAGATGAGGCCTCACCAATGTCGAATAAAGGGGAACGATCACGTTCCTTGATCTGCTGGCAATGCCCCTACTTATACAGCCCAAAATGCCGTTAGCCTTCTTGGCAACAAGAGCACACTTTCACAGACCTTGGGGTGCAGGCCAGTCCTCGCCCACAGACAACCTGCCAACCTTAAGCATATTCTCACCAGCAACCACGCACCGCACCATAACAACTCTAACTCAGGAACCAACCCATGCAACAAACCTCAATGCCAACTCTGCCCACATATCTACACCAGCAACACCATCACTGGACCTAACCAGATCAGCTACAACATCACCAGCTCATTCACCTGCACGTCCACCAATGTTATATATGCCATCATATGCCAGCAATGCCCCTCTGCTATGTACATTGGCCAAACTGGACAGTCACTACGCAAGAGGATAAATGGACACAAGTCAGATATCAGGAATGGCAATATACAAAAACCTGTAGGAGAACACTTCAACCTCCCTGGCCACACAATAGCAGATGTAAAGGTAGCCATCTTACAGCAAAAAAACTTCAGGACCAGACTCCAAAGAGAAACTGCTGAGCTCCAGTTCATTTGCAAATTTGACACCATCAGATCAGGATTAAACAAAGACTGTGAATGGCTATCCAACTACAGAAACAGTTTCTCCTCCCTTGGTGTTCACACCTCAACTGCTAGCAGAGCACCTCACCCTCCCTGATTGAACTAACCTCGTTATCTCCACACTGATATATACCTGCCTCTGGAGATTTCCATTACTTGCATCTGAAGAAGTGAGGTTCTTACCCATGAAAGCTTATGCTCCCAGTACTTCTGTTAGTCTCAAAGGTGCCACAGGACCCTCTGTTGCTTTTTACAGATTCAGACTAACACGGCTACCCCTCTGATACTCTAAGAGGCAATACTTCCCCTCTCACAAGCACGGAGTCTGAGTGTAGCAAAAAATGTTTAATAACATGAGGTAAATGACATCAGCATTAAATTGGAAAAACACCACAAACAGGATTCATAACACAAACCATGAGCAAAAGACCCACCCCAGCAAATTGGGCTGTGTCCTTTCCCTTTGGTTCTTGAATCCAGCAACCCAAAAATCACCCAGAGTCCCCAAAGTGCAACACCCCCAAAGTCGCTTGGGTCCAGCAACCACCCAAAGTCCCAAAAGTCCAACAACCCCCAAAGTCTCTGTCCCTGGTCAGTGCAGCCCCAGAGTAAAAGTGGGGCACACAGGGTGTTAAGGGGCACCTTACGTGATCCGAGGCCGGCCGTCTCTCCATGGGGTTCCACCGCAGGTTTCACCACGAGCCATTCCACTTCCTGCCGTCCCACGAACTGCTCTGCTCTGTGAGCTGCTCCGCTCACCGACCTGTGAGCCCCTCCAGCCGTCCCCGCAAACAGCTCCACTCACCATTCCTTGGGCCGCTCCAACCGTCCCCGCAAGGCTCCGCACCGCTCGCTGCTCCTCTAGCCATCCCGCAAACTGCTCCACCAGTCGCTTAGCAATATAGCTTCAGGCTACCCCACTAGGTAACACAGCACTCAGTGATCTCAGCTCTTAATAACTTTAGCTCTTTTGTGATTTCAGCTCTTAGTAGGGGAGCCCCAGTGCTGGTGCACCATTGGCCCAAAGGGAATTCAGCTCAGCAGCCTGTAACTAGACTCCTAATGGAATCAAAGTTAGCTCTGACATTCAACAGTGGAGAGAGGAGGAGCAGCAATAATTGGTGTTTCAAGCCCTCAAAGGGGCCCATACTATCAGATACAAATGCCCATCCTCTCTCAATTCATTGGGTTGTGGAACCCATGTCCCTTGTCTAGCGAGTGCTACTTAGGTGATGGTGAGACACTCTGTCATAAAACAGTTTCATTGTCCTTGATTCACATAATCAGGGTAACAGCACTTTATTCCTCCTGCCCCAATAACAGAGAAACTGGGGATCCCACCCCATCAAAAGTAACCACTATCAGTTGCTGTTGTCTCATGCCAGGCGGGTGGGTGTGCCTATGCAAACAAGATCAGCCCCTGGAGTTCTTTTCCACACTCGCCATAATTCACCACCAGATGTCAGGGTAGAGCTCATCCTGACTCTGCTTACACTAATCTATTAGAATTCTTTGAAGGGGTCAACAAACATGTGGACAAGGGGGATCCAGTGGACACAGTGTACTTAGATTTCCAGAAAACCTTTGACAGGGTCCCTGACCAAAGGCTCTTATGTAAATTAAGCTGCCATGGGATAAAAGGGAAGGTTCTTTCATGGACTGAGCACTGGTTAAAAGACAGGGAACAAAGGGTAGGAAATAATGGTACATTCTCAGAATGGAGAGGGTAACTAGTGGTGTTCCCCAAGGGTCAGTCTTTGGACCGATCCTATTCAACTTATTCATAAATGATCTGGAGAAAGGGGTAAACAGTGAGGTGGCAAAGTTTGCAGATGATACTAAACTGCTAAAGATAGTTAAGACCAAAGCAGACTGTGAAGAACTTCAAAAAGATCTCACAAAACTAAGTGATTGGGCAACAAAATGGCAAATGAAATTTAATGTGGATAAATGTAAAGTAATGCACACTGGAAAAAATAACCCCAACTATATGTACAATATGATGGGGGCTAATTTAGCTACAACTAATCAGGAAAGAGATCTTGGAGTCATCGTGGATAGTTCTCTGAAGACGTCCATGCAGTGTGCAGAGGCAGTCAAAAAAGCAAACAGGATGTTAGGAATCATTAAAAAGGGGATAGAGAATAAGACTGAGAATATATTATTGCCCTTATATAAATCGATGGTACGTCCTCATCTCGAATACTGCGTACAGATGTGGTCTCCTCATCTAAAAAAAAGATATACTGTCACTAGAAAAGGTTCAGAAAAGGGCAACTAAAATGATTAAGGGTTTGGAACGGGTCCCATATGAGGAGAGATTAAAGAGGCTAGGACTCTTCAGCTTGGAAAAGAGAAGACTAAAAGGGGGATATGATAGAGGTATATAAAATTATGAGTAATGTGGAGAAAGTGGATAAGGAAAAGTTATTTACTTATTCCCATAAAAAAAAACTAGGGGTCATCAAATGAAATTAATAGGCAGCAGGTTTAAAACAAATAAAAGGAAGTTCTTCTTCACGCAGCGCACAGTCAACTTGTGGAACTCCTTACCTGAGGAGGTTGTGAAGGCTAGGACTATAACAGCGTTTAAAAGAGAACTGGATAAATTCATGGTGGTTAAGTCCATTAATGGCTATTAGCCAGGATGGGTAAGGAATGGTGTCCCTCGCCTCTGTTTGTCAGAGGGTGGAGATGGATGGCAGGAGAGAGATCACTTGATCATTGCCTGTTAGGTTCACTCCCTCTGGGGCACCTGGCATTGGCCACTGTCGGTAGACAGAATACTGGGCTAGACGGACCTTTGGTCTGACCCGGTACAGCCTTTCTTATGTTCTTATGTAAGAGTGCACTTTGCTGAGGCCAGAGTGTTACATTGTGTTATTTTACACACACAGATTGACTGGTTTACGGAGGAGGGCTATTGATTCGGGGGGCTGCATCTCTGTATTGTAAGGCAAACAAAATCAATCCTGGTTTTCACAAAATAAAACTTTATTGTGCAGTACTAACAAAGGCTGGTGGCTCGGAGCGGCATGCCAGGTCAGTGTCCTGTATTCGCAGCAATTCTCCTTATAGGGATGAGTGAAAGGACGTAGATGGCCCCATGAAGAAAGCTTTGCTGTCCACACATTGTATTGGCTCTGCAGTGTTTCTCTTTGGGTGCTGCATTCCCTAAAGCATCAGTTTGTGTTGCCTGAGGATATCTTGTTGCACTCGTCAGAACTTCTGTCTTTCATCTCAGTCCATTGTCCCACCATTCCCAGGTCTCACGGGCTCCAGAGTCAGCAGCCTGAACCAGTTCTGAGTACGTCTCCTCTTGTCCATTTCTAATTTCCTCCTTATAGTGATAAGACTCTCAGCAGGTGTACAAGGGACAGGTCTCCAGAATACCCCAGACAAGGCACTGTTACACAGCCAGACTGAGCCATTGTTAAATTTTAGGCGTTAGAGACAGATGCTGGCAGATATATCCCTCATGAGAGTATCAAAGGCCCAGAGAAGGCTGCTACTGGGAGGGCTCATGATCACCCAAGGACATCCACTGCTGGCTTCTTCACAGTGAAGATGCTCCCAAGAGCAGTGTGTCTCCCCTCAGGGCCACTCTCACCAGGGCAAGAGCCTCCTCAGCTTCAGCGCTTCCTGGGTCTGACCTTGGAGCATTCAGCCCCCTGTTCACACTGTGAGCTCCCTGCAGCGAGTCCACCTGGATGGGACCAAGGGGCCCTGCACCCCAGCTCCCCAGTCAGCAGTGTCTCAGCCAATGGAATCAAACAGAAGGTTTATTAGTTGACGGAAACACAGCATAGAACAAATCTTATTAGCACAGAAAGCAGGAAGTTACAGCAAAGTCCATGGGGGGGAGGGGTGGATCCAGAGCCCGGGGCTCTCCCTTCCCCCCTCACCTCCCCCATAGAGTCCCAAACCAGGAGACTGACTCCTTCTAGTGGCCCAGCCTCAGTCATGCCCAGCAGCCCCATCTCCAGGTCACTTGGTCTCTTTGTTCTCTAACACCTTCGGCTGGCTCTTTGCATTTGCAGAGGATGGGCTCCGGCCATCAGTTGCCAGGCAACTGTGTCAGTCATTTGTGCCCAGGCAGACATTCAGCAGTCACATCTGCCCTCTAGGGTGTCTCTGTAATGATCACACACCCTTATCCCACCACCTAGATACTTGAATGATACATAGGGGAAACTGAGGCACACACAATATTCAGAGAAAACATTAAGAACATTCCCACTTCGCCACACCTAGCAAGGCAGAAAAAACAAGCTGCTGTGCTTAGAAATGTCCAGGCAAAGATCAGACACTACCTGCTTCATAAGTTTGGTGAAATGGTCCCTGAGGGCTGGAAAGTGGAGAGCCCCTGTACCTACCATATAGTGAGGTAATCTGTCCAAATCAACCTCCTACCTGATCTAGCAACACACAATTTCTACGTCTTTCCTCACTCTAACCACAGCATGCAAGTAATGTGTTTTGGGCTTGAAAACCTGCATCCAGATTACAATGCGTTTTCTGCAGACTCATGTAGTTTGAATGCTCAGTTATTGGTTTGTGTGTAGCTTACAAATCAATGCCAGTGGGTGTTTGGTTGGCTTGCAATGGGTTTCACTGTATGTGGTTACAGTCAAGCATTGCCTGAAAACATATGTACCTTGAATGCAAGTAAAAGTATTGGGCAAAAGTATTTATTTGGGAATGCTTCTGGCTCTTTTCTCCTTTTTTCCCCCTCTAGTACGGCCAGTCTATACGCTTAAAATACCCTGGATATGTGGGGTTGGCAATCACGCTAATTCAACATCCTGCTGCCCCCTGCAGGCTCTGTTGCAGCAGTCTCAGCAGAGACCGGAGAGGGAATGAGGCAGGAGAACAGAGGTGTCATAGAATCATAGAATAGCAGGGTTGGAAGGGACCTCAAGAGGTCATCTAGACCAACCCCCTGCTCAAAGCAGGACCAATCCCCAACTAAATCATCCCAGCCAGGGCTTTGTCAAGCCTGACCTTAAAAACCTCTAAGGAAGGAGATTCCACCAACTATCTAGGTCAGTGGTTCTCAAACTAGGGCTGCCGCTTGTTCAGGGAAAGCCCCTGGCGGTAGCTAGTGCATCCCTTGGCCCGCACCGCTTCCTGCAGCTCCCATTGGCCTGGAGTGGCGAACCACGGCCACTGGGAGCTGCGATCGGCTGAACCTGCGGACGTGGCAGGTAAACAAACTGGCCCAGCCTGCCAGGGGCTTTCCCTGAACAAGAGGCGGCCCTAGTTTGAGAACCACTGATCTAGGTAACCCATTCCAGTGCTTCACCACCCTCCTAGTGAAAACGTTTTTCCTAATATCCAACCTAAACCTCCCCCTCTGCAACTTGAGACCATTACTCCTTGTTCTGTCATCTGCTACCACTGAGAACAGTCTAGATCCATCCTCTTTGGAACCCCCTTCAGGTAGTTGAAAGCAGCTATCAAATCCCCCCTCATTCTTCTCTTCTGCAGACTAAATAATCCCTCAACCTCTCTTCATAAGTCATATGCTTCAGCCCCCTAATCATTTTTGTGTCTCCACACCTGCCTTGGCCAGCGAGGCCTGGTGGCTCAGTCTTCCACATTGTGATGTTCCCCTGGTGTTATCTGGACCGATGATCTGCTAGGTCAGAGGTCGGCAACCTATGGCACACGTGCCAAAGATGGCACGTGAGCCGATTTTTAATGGCACGCTGCGACTGCCACTGGCCCCGCTCAGCCCGCTGCCGAACCCCAGCAATGGGCTGAGTGGGGCCCGCTCTTCTCCGCCCCCCGCCTACCGCTCTCTCTGGCGAGGGCAGGGGGCAGAAGCAAGCTTGGTCCTGCTGGCTGCTGCTGTAGGGCAGCCTCCACTGGCAGCCAAGCTTCCCTCTCCCCTGCCTCTTCCCCCAGCGTGCTGTGTCGTGCTCCGCCTCCTCTCCCCCCTGCCGCTGATGGCCCTTGCGAGGGAGGGGAGAAGAGGAGCCCTCGCTGCTCAGACTGGGAAGGAGGCGGAGAAGAGGCAGGAGTGGGGCCTTGGGGAAGAGGGGTGGAATCAGGGTGTATCCCTCCAGCCCCCTGCCGTGAGCTGCTCAGGGCAGGGGGCTGGGAGCACCCCCCTGATCCCAGCCCACCCCCAGCCCTCTGCCCTGACCCCTGCACCCCCTCACACCCCAGACCCCTGCACCCCCCCACATCCCCAGCCCTGACTCTGGCACCCCCCACACATACCCAGCCCCCCCACACCCCATGCCCTGACTCCTGCACCCCCTCAAACACCCCCAGCCCTCTGCCCTGACTCCTGCACCCTCCTCACACACACCCTGCCCTGACTCCTGCACTCCCCACACATCCCCAGCCCCCCCACACCACATGCCCTGACTCTTGCACCCCCCACATCCCCACCCTGAGCACCAAACGGGAGCTCCTGCACCCCCCCCCCCAATTCCCACCTGCACCCCTTGCACCAAATGGGAGCTGCCCAAGTAAGCACTCCACACCCAAACCTCCTGCCCCAACCCTGAGCCTCCTCCCTCATTCTAGCTCCTGGCAAGACCCTGCACCCGAACCCCCAGCCTGTTCCTTCACCCCCAGCCCTGTGCTCAGTGCACCTCCACCCTCAGCTCAGTGCAGAGAGAGAGGAAGAGAATGGGCCAGAAACAGGGAGAAGGTAGGTACCCACTCTATGTGGGAAGGGCCGGGACCCCAGACCGGCAGCGGGCTGAGTGGGGCCAGCAGCCGGGACCCTGGCTGGCAGGAGCCAATGGACAGAACCCCAGACCGGCAGCAGGCTGAGTGGGGCCGGCAGCCAGGACCCTGGCTGGCAGGAGCCAGCGGACGGAACCCCAGACCGGTCTGGGGTCCCGGGACCTGGCCCCGCTCAGCCTGCTACCGGTCTGAGGTTCTGGCTGCCGGCCCCTTGCCAGCCAGGGTCCCGGCCACAGGCCCCGCTCAGCCCGCTGCCGGCCTAGGTGAATGGAACCCCAGGCCAGAAGTGGGCTGAGTAGGCCAGTGGCATAAGATCAGCATTTTAATTTAATTTTAAATGAAGCTTCTTTAACATTTTGAAAACCTTGTTTACTTTACATACAACAGTAGTTTAGTTATACAATATATAGACTTATAGAGAGAGACCTTCTAAAAAACGTTAAAATGTATTACCAGCACGTGAAACTTTAAATTAAAGTGAATAAATGAAGACTCGGCACATCACATCTGAAAGGTTGCCGACCCCTGTGGTAGGTCACTCCAGTCCTTGACTCTGGGAATCAGCCCTACCCTGCTCCCACTCCTGGGCTGTTCACGCACAGCCTCTGGCATGTGAGCTGCTCCCAGCTACATGAGTGAGCACTTTTGGCCAGCCGCTGCTTGGATTTGTGCAACCGAATGCACTAGCCAATATCTCCGGCCCCAGACACAACCCAAGGAACCTCCGTCTTGTAGTGTCCAGTTATGCCTGCTGGACGCTGCAAGCTTATAGGAGTTCATCAATTTAACAAAGAAATTGATATGTACCAGGCTTGTTATCCCAAGGGGAGTCTCTGACATGCTTCAAACTAAATGCACTGCTTCAGGTAGAATAAAAAAACGAATTTATTAACTACAAAAGATAGATTTTAAGTGATTATAAGTCAAAGCACAACAAGTCAGATTTGGTCAATGAAATAAAAGCAAAACGCATTCTAAGTTGATCTAATACTTTCAGTGCCCTTACAAACTTAGATGCTTCTCACCACAGGCTGGCTGGTTGCCCTTCAGCCAGGCTCTCCCCTTTGATCAGCGCTTCAGTCACTTGGTGGTGATGTCTGTAGATGGAAGTGGAAGAAAGAGGAAGAGAATGGCAAACGTCTCTCCCTTTTATCATCTTCTTTCTTCCCTCTTGGTTTGCCCTCCCCCCCTTCAGAGTCAGGTGAGCATTACCTCATCGTAGTCCCAAACTGATCAAGGGAAGGAGGATGAGTCACTCGAGAGTCCAACAGATCCTTTGCTGCCTAGGCCAGTGTCCTTTGTTCCTGTGAGGCTGGGCTAGGTTTGTTCCATACATGCCCTGATGAGGTGTGAACTGCCCCTCTGCTCCGGGAGAATTTTTGCCTGGGCTTGTTTTAAGCCATGAGGACATATTTTCAGACTCATAACTATATACATGAAATTACAACAACAACTATATACATGAAATTACTATAACAATGCTCAGTGCATCATGAGCCTTCCGAAGACACCCGAAATGTCCAAATTTGCATTGGAATCCACACAATTATATTATAAGGATGAACATGGGGGTGCAGGGTGTTCCCCCAAGGTACAGAGAATCACACACATATTTTCAGCAAGGCCATTTTCCTGTCTGTAACCCCAGCCCTATGTGCAGTGAGATGTTCAGCAGCCAGGGTGCCTCATTGCCGGGGGTGTCTCCCTCTGCCTGGGGGCACCTACAGTACAGGCTATATCTCTGCCCACAGAAAGCTACAGCACCCAGCATTCTATCTGGGACTAGCCCCTGCAGTGCCTGAGCACAAGTGTGACAGAGCCGTGACCCACCTCCTGATCTCTGAAAAATGGAGGGTGCTAATGGATGGAATCTGGGCCCAGCATCATTTACACTAATGTCAGGATGGCTCATGTGGCTGCACCTGCATCCTTCCTTGTAGCCTGCAAGGCCACAGTTCTCTGGTGGAGGAAAATAGAAAGGAGCATGAACTCTGGCAACTCAAGTAGAAGAGAATAATGAGGTGGTCAAAACAGAATTTGAAGAGCAACCAGCCAAGGACACAAAAAACTAACAGCAAATTTTTTTAAGTACATCAGAAGCAGGAAACCTGCTGAACAACCAGTGGGACCACTGGACAATCGAGGTGCTAAAGGGGCACTCAGGGAAGACAAGGCCATTGCAGAGAAGCTGAATAAATTCTTGGCATTGCTCTTCGTTGCAGAGAATGTGAGGGAGATTCCTACACCTGAGCCATTCTTTTTAGGTGACAAATCTGAGGAACTGTCCCAGATTGACGTGTTGATAGAGGTTGTTTGGGAACAAATTGATAAATTAAACAGTAATAAGTCACCAGGACCAGATGGTATTCATCCAAGAGTTCTGAAGGAATTCAAATATGAAACTACAGAACTACCAACTGAGGTATGGAACCTATTGCTTAAATCAGCTTCTGTACCGGATGACTGGACGGTAGCTAATGTAATGCTGGTTTTGTAAAGGACTCCCAAGGCAATCCCGGCAATTACAGAGTGGTAAGCATAACTTCAGAACCAGTCAAATTGGTTGAAACTCTAGTAAAGAATGGAATTATCAGACACAGAGATGAACATGCTGTGTTGGTGAAGAGTCAACACTGCTTTTGTAATGGGAAACCACGCCTCCCCAATCTATTAGAATTCTTTGAGGGGATCAATAGGCATGTGGAGAAGGTTAATCCAGTGCATATAGTGTACTTGGACTTTCAGAAAGCCTTTGACAAGGTCCCCCATCAAAGCCAGGGGCGGAGAACTTTTTTTGGTATCAGGGGCCATTGACCTACCGAAAAAATCAATGGTGGGCCACATACGTTCAACTCAACTGCCCAGGGGTGCAGAGGCCCCGAGCCTCGGTGTCATCATCCCCCTCCCTCCCCCTGTGGGGCTGGAGTCGCAAGTGCTAGCTTGCCCCACTGTGGGGGGAAGCCCCAAGCTTCTGTGCCCTCGCCCCCGGTGGGTGAGTTCAACATGTGTGACCCGCAGGCCGGATGAAAATGAGCAAGGGGCCAGATCCAGCCTGTGGGTCGTAGGTTCCCCACCCCTGCTCTAAGCAAAGTAAGCAATCATGGGATGAGAGGGAAGGTCCTCTGCTGGATCAGTAACTGGTTAAAAGAGAGGAAACAAAGGGTAGGAATAAATGGCCAGTTTTCAAAGTGGAAAAAGGTAAATAGTAGGTCCCACAAAGATCTGGACTGGGACAGTCAACCGATTCATAAATGATCTGGAAAAAGGGGTAAACAATGAGATGGCAAAGTTGGCAGATGATATAAAGTTACTCAAGATAGTTAAGTCCAAAGCAGACTATGAAGAGTCACAAAACTGGGTGAATGAGCAACTATACATATAAAATGATGGGGTCTAAATTAGCTGTTATCATTCACGAAAGAGATTTTGGAGACATTGTGGATAATTTTCTGAAAGCAATCACCCAATGTGCAGCAGCAGTCGAAAAAGCGAACAGAATGTTAGGAACCTTAGGAAAGGGGTAGATAATAAAACAGAAAATGTCATAATTCCACAATATAAATCCATGGTATAACCACATCTTGAATACTTCATGCAGATGTTGTTGCCCCATCTCAAAAAAGATATATTGGAATTGGAAAAGATACAGACAAGGGCAACAAAAATGACCAGGAGTATAGAACTGCTTCCATATGAGGAGAGATTAATGAGACTGGAACTATTCAGCTTGGAAAAAAGACGACTAAGAGAATATATGATGAAGATCTATAAAATTGTGACTGGAGAAAATGAATAATGTAGGGTTATTTCCCCCTTCACATAACACAAGAACCAGGGGTCAGCCAATGAAATTAATAGGCAATAGGTTTAAAACTAACATAAGCAAAGTATTTCTTCACACAACGCACAGTCAACCTGTAGAACTCATTGCCATGGGACATTGTGAAGGCCAAAAGTATAACTGGGTTCAAAAAAGAACTAGATAAATTCATGGAGGATAGGTCCAGCAATGGCAATTAGCCAAGATGGTCAGGAACGCAACCGCATCCTCTGGGTGCAGCCCTAGCCTCTGACTGCCAGAAGTTGGGAATGAATGACAGGGGATGGATCACTCACTGATTGCCATGCTCCTGGTTACTCCCTCTTGGGCACCTGACACCGGCCACTGTCAGAAGACAGGATACTGGGCTAGATGGACCATTGGTCTGACCCAGTCTGGCCGTTCTTAGGTTCTATTCCCACTCCAGGTTCATGACCATTTAGGCCGCTTTTGGGGATGCTACCCTTTGGGTCAGATGCTGAACCAAGCTGTTGTTTGCCAGTGGGTGTCCATGTGGAAGTTAAAACCCCAAGTGCTTACTGAGGTGACCCACCAATATTTCCCCTCTAATACACCCGTTCCACAGCTTTGTGCCAGCTATTATTGTGCAGACCCTGGTAGCTCCATTTCACTACAGGCATTGAGCTCTAGTTTTTGTAGAACATCTCTGGATTCCTCAAGTATAACAGACTCCAAACAAGGTCAGTTCAAAATGACACATGGAAGTACAGGCTCCAGCCTATCTCCTAGGCCTCCATCGAGGCTGAATTGGTCCATGCATCAGGACAGAGCTCATCTGGGAGTGGCCAGGCAGTTGCCCACTATTACAAGCAGCCAGTTGTTAAAACAGTGCTTAGGAGAGAAGCTCCCAAATGTTTGTGGCTGTCTTCATAGACCTCAGCATCATGTCACTGCAACCTCTCTCTGCTGACACTCACTCGCAGGCATGCTGTTGTTCTGGACCACTCTTGGCAACACAGAAATTTATATGCCCAGCTTTATTGGCCAGTGACATGCACCCAGATGTGGGAAGCTAGTGCCTCTCCCACACAGCTCCACACTTGAGAAAGAGAGTGGAAGATCTTGCACTAGCAAATGGCATCCTAGGTGAAGGCTGAAGTCAGTGTTTAGTTAAACATTCCTTCAGCTTTAAAAATTGAAGGTGTTCTCAGTTACAAAGGTGAGGGAGTAAAGTCAGCTGGTAACTCATGCCTCTCTCAGGCAAAACACCCATTGGCTTGGGTTCCAGAAGAAGATATTGGAAAATTCTGCGGGGGTGGGGGAAAAGGGCAGGATGGAGTTTGCAGCCAGCTTCTTTGGTTCTGCTCCTTTATTTGCAAATATTAGGTTAAACCCCTTGATTTTAAACTTTTTTTTTGTTTTTTTTGTTTTGTTTTGTCCTTTGCTCTGTTTGCAGTTTCCCTCTCACTGTTTGGTTTAGTTAATCAGTCTTTGAAGACAAACAGTCATGGGGAACAGCAAGGGGAACATGAAGCCAACCTGGCCTTGCATGGCTGATCTGGATTAAACCCTTTTCATTACTACTATAGGACAGTGAAAGAGCCTCTGTGGGGCTGGAGGTTAATGGTTCATTGTCAGTTGCTAAGATTTATCGCGGTGTGGCCATGCCGACAGCGAGTTAATTATGGCTGATGGTTACATGATGGCTTCCAGAAGAGATTGAAGTGGGAACTGATGCAAACACTTTGTCGCAACCTCTGATTCTATCTGTGGAGGAGGAAACAGGAAGTTCGGCCATTTGTTGATTGCAGTAACCCATCAAATCCAATCTAAGTATAGATACAATCAGGGAGCTACACATGGAAAACATTGTCTTTCTTTCCATTCTCTATGGCTTCTAAGTAATCAAGGGAGAGAAGGCGTCTTCTGTGATGATTCCTTTGTTCACTGGCTGGTGGGTTAGTCCTAGAGAAGGAAAGTCTTACAGTTAAACATCAGGATGGAGGATTAAAAGACCTGGGATCTGTTCCTGGCTCTGTCACAGACTCACTCTGTGACTTTAGGCAGATCACTTCACTACTCTGTCCTCAGTTTCCCCATCTGAAAAGTGGGCACAATGCTGCTTCCCTGCTGTTATAACATACAGAGCCACAGGCCTTCTTAAACAATGGGCTTTTATTTGGGAGCCATGAGCCACAAACAAAACAAGTGAGCTCCTGACTTTGTTCCTGGAGACCCCTCACTTTCCTGGACCCTTAGGACAGCACCGAGGCGTCGAGTGGCTGAATGGCATTGCTGCAAGCATGTCTCACTGCACCTACATCACAGCGCAGGAGGAGGCTTCCGTCATCCCCATCAGAGGGGGTGTGTAGGGCTCAGCTGGAAGGTGCTAGAACAGGGGTCGGCAACCTTTCAGAAGTGCTGTGCCGAGTCTTCATTTATTCACTCTAATTTAAGGTTTCGCGTGCCAGTCATACATTTTAACGTTTTTAGAAAGTCTCTTTCTATAAGTCTATAATATATAACTAAACTATTGTTGTATGTAAAGTAAATAAGGTTTTTAAAATGTTTAAGAAGCTTCATTTAAAATTAAATTAAAATGCAGAGCCCCCCGGACCGGTGGTCAGGATCCAGGCAGTGTGAGTGCCACTGAAAATCCGCTCGCGTGCCGCCTTCAGCACTCGTGCCATAGGTTGCCTACCCCTGTGCTAGAAAAACGCAGTGTTATTCTGACCAGCCTTTTAGCTCAGCACTTGTGAACATATATTCTGTCTCAGGGCACAAACAAAAATAGCACCAAGGTTTCTCCTCCGAGTCTTTAGTGGACAGAGGTTCAAATCATCAAAATACAACTTAGTTCAACATGCTTCTCAGTCTGGGAGATGGTAGTCATGGTGGTGGTAGGGGGGCAGGCTGTGGGTCAGGACTGAGGGGCATTGGCAGAGCTGGGCATGGAGAGATCCCAGGGCTGAACAAAGGGCACAGGCAGAGCTGTGAGGAGCAAGCTTTGTTCTATCCAGGACTATCAGTCCCTCATTTTCAAGACACTTGAATTCACACAAAGCTATTTGACAGTGGCTGCTGCTAACAACATCTAAAATGCTGCTGGTTGTTGGGTTAACCCTGTTGCTGCTTTGCCAGGGAAAGAAGCTCATTTCTGTTTTGCAGCAAAATAGCCCACCAAACAATGTGAATGGGTCAGCCACCTGAAAGGCACAAGCAGTGCTGTGACGCCTCACAGAAGCTTGGTCCAGAAGTCTCCATTTCCCCGAGCCTGCACTATCTGGATCCATCAGGGCTGCGCAATCTGTTTGATTGGCTGCCTGGGATGTACTCCGACATGCTCTGCCCACCCACGGCCATTCACCTCTTGCCGTGGCCAGGGGTTTGGAGTTCACATTTTGCAACGTCCACGTTCCAGGGCTGAGTCTGTCCATTCTGAAGCTGAGGGGCACAACCGACCTCGGAGCCATGAAGTTCCAGGAGTTCTTCTTCCTTCTCTTTCTTGCCAATCTGCCCACAGCCAGAGGGAGCCCGATTGGGAGCCAAGCCCAGGATATCCAAGTGCAGGAGAATTTCGACCCCGAACGGGTAACAACTGTCTAGCTCTTACATTAACTCTCAGGGGCAGATTAGAAAAGTGAAGTGTGTTTTGTCTCTAAAAATGTCAATATTTTCAATCATCGTCTCAGGTCCTCTTCCAACAAGAGCAGGGCCAGAGCTGGAAGGGTCTCGCTCTGATCCACATCAATTAGAGGGATACAGAGCTGGGGTGCTAGTGTGGGTGCTCCTGTGATGAATGTGTATTGGGATAGGTGCTGCATCTCACTGCGGACACCCTGATAGGAAGGGCTTAAGTGTGTGCAGAGGGGGAAGTGGATGAGTGAGTCTGTGTGATATAACAGATATGGACAATGCACCTTTCCCTGTAGGGTGCCCATGTGCATGCCTGGGGGGGCTGTAGGATTTGTATCAGACAGGGAACAATTTGTTATGTGGAAAAGAATCAGCGTACATTGCAGTGGGCGCAACCAGTCAAGGGAATCTGAGGGGAAACTATCTTGTGGGCAGAGCTGCCAGACTCTGGAGCCAAGTGGTTCCCCGTCAGATTTCTTTTAAGTGGCATTTAATAGACAACACTTTTCAAAGGCCACCCTGAGAAGGACTCAGACTGCTTGCCAGGCTGAGATGGGGTGTGGATTTCAGGGTGTCTACACTGTACCAGTGCAGCGCGGGTGGGGAAGAGAGCTCTCCGTTGGCACAGCAGAACCACCTCCACGAGCGGCAGAAGCCGTGTTGGCAGGAAAAGCTCCCTCCAACATAGCGCTGTGCACATGAATGCTTATGTCGTGTAACTTATGTCATTTGGGGGGTGGAATATTCACACCCTTGAGCGACATAAGTTTTGCCGACACAGGCTGTAGTGTAGACATAACCTATGTATCTATCTAGGCCAGTGCTCCCCAAACTTTTTACCTCATGCCCCCCCTTGCCCCTGTATGTGCCCCTCCCCCTAGAACCAGGGCCGGGAGTGGGGCTGCAGCTCCGGGAGCCGGGGGGACATGGATGGGGTAAGGAGGCCAAGGCTGGGGCCTCGGCCAGGGGTGGGGCCAGGAGTGGGGCCCGGGGCCTCAGCCAGGGGTGGGGCCAGGAGCCCTGAGCACGGTGCTGGCAGCTAGGGCCCCGGGCACAGGGCCAGGAGTGGAGGCCCGGGCGTGGGGCAAGCAGCCAAGGCTGGGGCCAGGAGTGGAGCTGGGTGGCACTCCCTCCCCTCCTCCCATGGGGCTGGCCCAGGCCCCAGCTGCGCCCCTCCCCAAATGTTCTTCTTCCCTCCCCCCGGGGGCATGCCCCACAGTCTGGGGACCTCTGATCAAGGCTTTGTACTGTGCATTAACTACTTTGTCTCTTCTGCTTTCTTCAGCCTTGGCACAAGCTGTTGGTCAGAGACATGGCTATAGGGCTGGCCCAGTGGGGTAATATGCAGCTATGTGAGAAGAAGGGTTTGGAGCTTGAGCCCAGCAGGAAGGAACAGCTAGTGTTCAGCAGCAGCTGTCCCTGCTGCCCCACAAGCAGAGTCAGGAGGCCGTGGGTCTGACACTAAGTTGGGAGGGCAAGTAGAAGTGCATTAGCCAGATGTTTCTGGACAACCCACAGCGAAATAGTTAATGATGTTAACATTTAAATTGCAATCATTAGATTTTGGAATTCATACACCTTGGAGATGTATGGGGTAGCTCACCCCTCTTAGCATTATCATTGGTGCAGGCTGGCTCAGGCCTGGTTCACACTCACAGAGCTTGCTGTGCAGCCCGAAGACCTGGGACCTGCTCCTGAAAAGCCTATAACCCCGCTGAAGTCTGTGGGATTTGTAGGGGCTCAGTCCCAGACCTATTTGGGCACCTGAGCTGACCCTTGGTGCCCCACAAGATCAGGCTCATCAGTATTTTGCAATGAGAGTTTAAACTCTGCAGAAAACTCTGAAAATTCCCCAAATCCTCGGCAGAGCTGGAATGTCCCTGGCCTGCCTGTGGCGCAGGGTGGGGCAGTCACAGGCTGTGCTCTCCTTTCTCCTAGGTCTATGGGAAATGGTATGACATTGCCACTGGCACAACATGCAAATGGATGAAGCAATACAAGGATAAATTCAACATGGGCACGCTGGTGCTGGCACCAGGGCTGACCAGTAATCAGATCAGCACCACCAGCACCAGACTCAGGTAGGCATTACCCAAAACACAGGAACACAACTTGGACGTACTGTGCACCCAGGAGACTCAGAGCTGCAGCTCCCTTCAGTGGGCCTGATTTTCAGAGCTGCTGCCCCCTGCAGGTCCCACTGGCTTCAGTCGGACGGTCCTGAAAATCAGACCCATTGCAATTATAATGTGGAGATATACCTATCTTGTAGAACTGGAAGGGACCCTGAAAAGTTATTGAGTCCAGCCCCCTGCCTTCACTAGCAGGACCAAGTACTGATTTTGCCCCAGATCCCTAAGTGGCCTCTTCAAGGATTGAACTCATAATTCTGGGTTTAGCAGGCTAATGCTCAAACCACTGAGCTATCTCAGTATTGCAGGGGGTCTGCTTACATACCGCCTGCTGCAATGCTGGACACAGCACTCCCCCATCTGTGCCTGAGATTAACCAGCTACAAAATGGGGGTATCGCTAGACAGCCTGTTCATGAAACCCTTTGAGATCTGGGGGTGAAATGAGAGGAGAGTCTGGGCACAGTGGGAAGGAGCTAATGGAGAAATTAATTCTGAATCCCAGGCATCTCTTGGTTGGAATTGCAACCTGGAAGGAGGGAATGAATTTCCATGGAAATACAGACCTTCAGAACCTACCCATGTGATTAAGGGACCCCCTGAACAGACACACAAGTTGATTGCAGACCTGATTGCAGACCCGTTATCTACTCCAGCTGAGGAGCAAGTCTAGCTTTGACTAATGCTGATGTTACTGGAGGTGCCTGGGACCTTTTGACTTGGCAGCATCAAAAGATGTTTACACGGCTCCTCCCTGCTTCCAGCACCAAAGCCTAAAAAGTCTTAAAATGACAGTACAAAATAAAAGGAGGCAAAACTGCTCGGTACTGTCCCACTATACTAGTCATGCAGAGTCAAATCCTGCTCCTTCCTCCTCATCTGTGGAGGCCCAGGTCCACCAGATTCATTGAGGCCAAAAGTGGGGGGGAGTTGGAGGTCTCTTGTGATGGGTGCTGGGGTGAGGGCAGGGCCAATGGATCCACAGCCCTAGGGGCCTACCGTGCATCACTTGGCAGTGACTAAAGAACTCTGATGGCCCGTGGTTGCAGTGGGACTGGGAATAGCTGCAGTTATTAGAGGTTTTCTCTCTCCTTCCCAGGCAAGGTGTCTGCACGCAGGTTTCTGGAGAGTACCAAAAAACCGACATACCTGGAAAATACACCTACTATAACCCTAGTAAGTGTGGGAAGGACAACTTTGGTTTTCTCCTAGAGCTGCATGTACTTAGAACCATTGGATGCAGAACTTGATGTAAAAAGAGAAGGGACGACAGCCCAGCAAGGAGTAAGGCGGGGATGAAACGAAGGGAAGCAAAATGCAACCAGCTACCTGGGATGGAAATCTAGTAGAGACTGTGAAACAGTCTCCCAATGGGCGTGGTAGAAGCTCCGTGGCTTAGGACATTTAAATCCAGGCTTTGGGATAAAGGTCTGAAGAAAGTAGTTCAGTGGCCAATCCTGTTCCAGATCTCTTCCTCCTCTAACTTTGAAGATCCCCCAACAGCAGTTGTAAATAAAAGTCCTGTCAGTTTCTCTTTTGAATCAGTTTAAGTTGTTTGTTTATTATCGCCCAGTGTTTTTAACTCTCTTAGATGCAGTGAAGTTACCTGGGTATAAAATGAGCAGTGAATCATGGCCAGTGAAATCAGGTCACGTGCAGCGCATACACTGTGGGGTAGCCTTGGGGCCCTGCACGGATGGTACATCTCCCTGCAGTGAGGCCACGTTAGCTCAAACTGGCGCTACTTCAAAGCCACCACGGTTTAGGCAGAAGCAGCCAGGTTCAGCAAATAGCACAGGCTAGGACCCTGGCCCAGCTGCCACATTTCATCCAGCCCATTTTCAAAGGGCAGATTATCCCCTTTTCACATCCGTTTAGAGAAGTGCCCACTGGCGGCTGCGTGTGTATTTCCTTTTCTGCAGGCTGGGACGTGACCATCGACTCCTATGTGGTGCACACCAACTATGAGGAATACTCCATCATTCTAATGCAGAAGAAAAGTAGCTTTGGACTGACCATTACAGCCAAACTCTATGGTACGTGTCTGTGACCAGGGCATCTGGCTGTGGCATTCGCAAAGTGCTCAGGCCCCTGCATCCATCACGGGGTGACAGTGAGGCTGTTGCCCTGGTGCTGTATGATCTGAGCTGTGTGGGGCTCAACACCTGTTCCAAACTGGAGAGTCTGGACCAGCCCAAGTTTGGTCACAAGAGGCCTGAGTCCCCACACAATTATCCCCCCAATTGGGGGTCATTTGATCTGGCTTTGGCAGGGTCTGCTCAGGAGAGGCCCAGGGCTGGGGTGTCAAGGTTTGTGTCTCATCAGGATTGAGGTGCAATACAAATATTAGTCCTTACAAGTACTTGGCCGCTGCTGGGGACAGGCTGATGGAGCAAAGATCTGACCTGGTACCTAAATGGGGGAAGCTTGCTCAGAGTGGGCCTGCCTTGAGCTGCAGGAGCTTTGTGGGAGGGATGTGGGGGTGGGATTTCAGACCCCTCCCAACCCAGACACCACTATCACACCTGCTGAAGTTTGGGTTCTCTCCAGGCAGGAGCCCGGAGCTGCGAGAAGACCTTATTGTGGATTTCAGGCAGTTTGCTCAGGAGATGGGGATTCCTGAGGACTCCATCTTCATCATGCTTAACAAAGGTAACCCAGCTATGATCAGAGTGTCACTGCAGGGCCCCCCTCCTCCCCTTGGCCTCAGGCACCTCCATGGTCTGTATGTTCTGTGACTCGCCCACTTTTTCCAGACCACACTGTCCGCTCTAGCCCGACAGCAGGGAGGGAGAATGCAGCATGTCTGTGTGACGGGTTCCCCATGGGATGCCACCTGGAACTGGTGTACCACTGAGTCTGCCTGACCCACAAGCCTGGGCTCCCTTTACACTGTATTGCTGTGACAGGCCCTCAAGCCCCCTCCAACACACATACAGGTAGGGACACACCCAGCTGCAGCTACACACACATGCTGAGATCTAGGGATTCTCTGCATGGGAAGGCTCAGCTAAGGCACCTCACAGTTCCTCAGGTATGCACCTACCCCCCCCCCTTTGGAGTGTAAACCCAAAATTATATCATCTTACGCTGCACAGGGAACCGTACAGCACAAGCTTATGAAATTCGCCCCCTCCCTCGATGTGGAGGAAGATATGCAGCAGCTCACTGGCCCCAGTTTTGAGTCCCATACACTGGTTTTAGACAAAACAAAAACAAGTTTATTAACTACAAAAGATAGATTTTAAGTGATAGCAATCAGATCAAAGCAGATTACCTAGCAAATAAACTAAAACACAATTTAAGCCTAATATACTAAAGACACTGGATGTGAGTAGCAAATTCTCACCCTAAGTTTTGTTTTAGGCAGTTTGTAGAGATTCTTGAGGGCAAGCTGCACTTGTTTGAGCTTAAATTTACAGGTATTCTTTTCACAGGCTAGAAACCCCTCTAGCCTGGGTTCAGCCCTTCTCCCCTAGTCTAGTCTTCGTTTCTCAGGTGTTTCCAGCAATCTTCTTGGGCGGGGAGTCAGTGGACAACCACAATTGTGTCACTCCCCTGCCTTAAATAGCTTTTGTATATGGCGGGAACCTTTTGTCTCCTCTCTTAGTTCCCACACCTGGTCAGTGGAAAAACAGTACCAGGTGATTTGGTCACATGCCCCTGTAGGGACACAGCAGCCATGACTTGTAGGCTGTTTGTAGCAGCCTCAAGAAGGCCCCCAGGAAGGCTCCCTGGTGGGAGATTAGCATCTTCTAAGACCTTCTGTTTTCCCTAATGGCCCTTCCCAGCCAGCCATCTAGACTGATTGCATTCTGTCTAGTGGGCATTCCCCAGATGTAAACACATTTGTAATAGATGCATAGACAATATTCCTAACTTCAGATACCGAAATGATACATGCATACAAATAGGATAATCATATTCATTAATCATAAACTTTCCAATGATATCTCACATGCCTTATCTTGCAAAAAATACATCATAATTATGCCAAAATCATATCATAATAATATTACTATGAAGAATAAGGGGTGTAGTGCCACAGGTAGGTTGGAAGAGCAGAGAAGAGAAGTCATCCAGGGGCTTGAAGGGATGGACAAGAAGCAGGAAAGTGGGAGAAAGGAAGAGAGATCTGTGGTGAGTAAGAAGTAGCAGAGAGGAGCTGTGTGGAGACAAGGTGACTGGGCCGTCTCTGAATGGATCAGGCTCCCAGGCCCCATGCACCTTCAGCTACAGTCCAGAACAGAGCCGCATGATGGGCTCACAGGTGGCCGGATGCTGTGATGATGGGCACGGGTTAGTTAGACAGCTGCAGGCCTCCAGGAGGCTTAGGCATAGTGCACCCCCAAGCAGCATCATTTCCCACTCTTGTGTAGAATGGGAACCCTTGTCACCATTCCCAGCCCTGACGTGTCACTTGCACCCTCACTCGGCTGCTGGATCATTGCCCCACACATGCTGCCCAGCTCCTGAATGCCAGGAGTCCCCGGGAGGGAGGGGGAGTTCCTCCCACTCCTCCCACTTGCACTCCCTACCAGTGAGGTTGCATGCGTTTCCACTGACGAGTTAGACGGAATCCCCTCCATGAGCTCATGTGCTAGTTGGCCAGAGAGGTCCCTGGTGAGTGACAGTCCACCCACACCCCACCCTGTTCAGCTCACTGCAGCAGCAGCTCTGCTGAGCCCCCCTGGTGGAGAAGGAAAAGGGCAAGAACCAGGGGCTGTATCAGGGCGGCTCGCCACCACGGAGTGCCCAGTGCGGGGAGGGGGAGTGCCTGGGGACAGCAGCACGAGGCTACAGTGGGGGACGCTGTTGCAGAGTGTGATGAAAGGCTTCTGCAGAGAGACGCCTGAGACCAGGCAGCTGCCCTAGGCAGGGAGCCTGGGAGGAGGAAGAGAAACCTGGGGTTGGGACTTGGATTTTGAGTTTTATTTGTAGTTTATTTCATATGAATTAACCCAGCCCCAAGGAGGAGTCCTTCTGGCCAAGGGAAAGCCTGAGGGACGTTTTATTTGAACACTCCAAGAGGGGAAACTGAGGCTGACTATCTGTAGTGTGATCCTAGGCCCCAAGGGGGTGCATGGGCTGTGGCATTGGAAGGGCTGAACTAGGACACACAGTCACTCTGCATTTGAATCACTTGATGGGGAGCTCCCTATGGACACAGGAGGTAACTGCCCTGCCCTGCTTGGCACTGGGGAGGCCCAGCTGGAGTGCTGTGTGCGGTTCTGGGTGCCGCACTTTAGGAAAGATGTGGACAAATTGGAGGGAGGCCAGAGGAGAGGAACAAAAATGATTAAAGGTCTAGAAAACCTGACCTGTGAGGAAAGGTTCAGAAAACTGGGCCTGCTTAGTCTTGAGAAATGAACACTGAGAGGGGATCTGACAACAGGCTTCAGACATGTTAAGGGCTGTTATAAAGATCACGGTGTCCACAAGAAGGAATGGGGGTAATCTGCAGCAAAGGAGATTTAGGCTGGCTGTTAGGACAGTGAAGCACTAGAATAGGTTAGTGAGGGAGGTTGCGGAATCCCTGTTGTGACGGGTTGGATCACAGAAACTCCCTTGGGAACTGCCAACTCATGTGCCAAGACTACTTCTGCCCCTGCTTTCCCTGCCAGCCTGGGACGCCAGCACCCTGTCTTGTTGAACCAGACATGCCCGTCTGCTCCAACACAGACCCAGGGTCTGAACCACGTGCCCCAAAGCTGCAGACTTAACTGAAAGCAACTTAAGAAGTGTTCCTATCTTTAACACTCAGATGCCCAACTCCCAATGGGGTCTAATCCCAAATAAATCCATTCTACCCCGTATAAAGCTTATAGAGGGTAAACTCATAAATTGTTCGCCCTCTATAACACTGATAGAGAGATATGCACAGCTGTTTGCCCCCCCCCCCCCAGGTATTAATACATACTCTGAGTTAATTAACAAGTAAAAAGTGATTTTATTAAATACAGAAAGTAGGATTTAAGTGGTTCCAAGTAGTAGCAGACAGAACAAAGTGAATTACCAAGCAAAATAAAATAGAACATGCAAGTCTATATCTAAGAAACTGAATACAGATAAAAACCTCACCCAGTAAGCTTCCTTTTACAGACTAGTCTCCTAGTCTGGGTCCAGCAATCACTCACACCCCCTGTAGGGACTGTTCTTTGTTCCAGTTTCTTTCAGGTCTCCTTGGGGGTGGGGAGGCTCTCTCTTTAGCCAGCTGAAGACCACATGGAGGGGTCTCCCACAGGCTTAAATCTCTTGTGGGTGGAGACCCCACTCCTCTCTCCTATGCAAAGTCCAGCTCTAAGATGGAGTTTTGGAGTCACATGGGCAAGTCACATGTCCATGCATGACTCCGTTTTTACCAGCCAAGCCACATTCCTGGGAAGGCTCTGATGTGGACTGGCATCTTCAAGTTCATTGTTGGCTTAAGTGGTTTTTGATTGGGCACTTAATTTGCACTTTTCTCAAGAAGCTGACCAAATGCTCTAGCCTTTCTGTTCATGTGCACTATGGGGACACAGATACGCTGCATGGTCCATGAGAGCCTTGCCAGCCTATTCTCTAGCAATGCCTGGTACTACAGCCTGGGGCTGCCTTCACTTCTGTCACATAGGTCTTGGGGTGGTGGGAGAGAATCCAAGGGCCCAACCAGCTGCACCTGCCCACTCCTCCTGCCCTCACTCCGCCCGCTCTTGCCCGTGCCAGTTCCAGGTAGTTCAGATCAGCCCCCACGAAGGGGCCATGCAGATAGCATGGAAGAGTGGTGGGATTCCTAAGCTTCACTCTGCATGCAGACCTGGGGGGAGCGTGGGGCCTCCTGGAAGTCAGTAGAGTTTATCCCTGTAGACAGAGTGCACATGTGTCCGGCGATGATAGAGGTAAACTGGACAGAGTTGGGCAGGCCTGTTAGGAGCTGCCTCTCTCCACCAACAGATTCCATCTCCTATCTCCCATCCTACTAACGCTCTCCTGTCCTGTCCCTTGGTGCAGGTGAATGTGTTCCTAGCGAGACCCAACCTGAACCCAAGGTGAGTCGATGGGGCTGGATGGAACCTCACAAGCTGAATTTCCTGGGTCTGCAGAGAGTTGTGCTGGAGCGTTAGGCGTCCCTCCAGAAAGTGCAGTCTGGAACTCCACGTTCATTGTGGGATCCAGGCCGCTGGATTAAGGGGGCGCGTGCTGCTCAGGCTGCCAGCTCTTCAGAAGGGCCCAGCCTGGCTTTCTCAGCCACCTTGGGAGATGGCCCTTCACCAGCGCTGATGTCTCTTGATGTGCTTGTGTCTATGATGACAGTAGACTTGTAAGGAGCCTAGGGTTCAGTAGAACGAAATGGGCGCAAGGCAGCAGCGGCTCCAGGCACCAGAGCAGCAAGCGCATGCCTGGGGCGGCAAGCCGCGGGGGGCGCCCTGCCGGTCCCTGTGAGGGCGGCAGTCAGGCAGCCTTCAGCGGCGCGCCTGCGGGAGGTCCGCCAGTCCCGCGGCTTCGGCGGCAATTCAGCGGCGGGTACGCCGAATCCGCGGGACCAGTGGACCTCCCGCAGGCGCGCCACCGAAGGCAGCCTGCCTGCCGTGCTTGGGCAGCAAAAAAGCTAGAGCCACCCCTGGCGCAAGGGGTTAGCTTCTAAGCCGAGGAAAGACCCCACGAAGACGCCGCTTTGTTACAATTGATTTTACTTTAATGTTCCATGTTTGGTGCAAGTAGCCAGTTCTGGAGCCCCCTGTCCACCTGTGTGCCCCACCTGGACTCAGAGGGACCCCCTTCGAAAAGGGAGAAGGCATGTCAGTATCTGTGGCCTGTTTATACCTTAGGGCCAAGCCCTCCGCTGGGTAAATTGGTGCCAATTGGTGCCAACAGCCCTTTAATTAGTCTCAGATGTAGTGGAGGTTATTTGTGAGACACTTGGTCACTAGGAAGTGGTCTGAGACCACCAAACTCATGGCATACAGGGGCTATCAAATGGCCAATAACTTTTAGGTGACGAAGAGGCGAAAAGCCTCATGTCCCATTACCTGTCCCAGAAGTCCAGCTCCTGCCAAAAAGCAGGATGACCTAACATACTTTTTCACACAACACATACTTAGTCTGTGGAACTCACTGCTACAAGATATCACAGAGGCCAAGAGCAGAGCCAAACTTCACTGACTGGCACTGTGACTCCAGGTCATGCCACTTGGCTTGCGGGTCCTCAAATGGGGCACCCAGTGCAAGCTGCAGCTTTTGTTCTTGCCCCCCTCCCCCGGACAGCCCTGGCAGTCCGTTCCTAGGGGTGCACATACTTCTTTGCTTGATGGACGACAGCTGCTTGCTTCGTTACGGACTGCGCTGTTCGGGTTTGCTGGAGGAAGAAGCTCAGTGGGTATCTCTGTGCAGCACAGTAGCTGTGCTAGCACTGCTCACGCTGACATAGCAGCATGGCCACTGTGCCACGGATGGACTAGCCGCTTGAGTACAGCCCGATGCGCTACCCGGGTATGTACTTGAGCAGCCAGCTGGAGCCCACCGGCCACAAGCAGAGACAGCGCTATACATCTACCCGAGCTGGGACTACACCCCCCAGCTGTCCCTCCCTCCCCCCGCTGGTACATCTACCCGAGCTGGGACTGACACCCCCCAGCTGTCCCTCCCTCCCCCCGCTGGTACATCTACCCGAGCTGGGACTACACCCCCCAGCTGTCCCTCCCTCCCCCCGCTGGTACATCTACCCGAGCTGGGACTGACACCCCCCAGCTGTCCCTCCCTCCCCCCGCTGGTACATCTACCCGAGCTGGGACTGACACCCCCCAGCTGTCCCTCCCTCCCCCCGCTGGTACATCTACCCGAGCTGGGACTGACACCCCCCAGCTGTCCCTCCTTCCCCCGCTGGTACATCTACCCGAGCTGGGACTACACCCCCCAGCTGTCCCTCCCTCCCCCCGCTGGTACATCTACCCGAGCTGGGACTACACCCCCCAGCTGTCCCTCCCTCCCCCCGCTGGTACATCTACCCGAGCTGGGACTGACACCCCCCAGCTGTCCCGCCCTCCCCCCGCTGGTACATCTACCCGAGCTGGGACTGACACCCCCCAGCTGTCCCTCCCTCCCCCCGCTGGTACATCTACCTGAGCTGGGACTGACACCCCCCAGCTGTCCCTCCCTCCCCCCCGCTGGTACATCTACCCGAGCTGGGACTGACACCCCCCAGCTGTCCCTCCCTCCCCCGCTGGTACATCTACCCGAGCTGGGACTGACACCCCTGCCATTCCCAGGGATGAAGAGGGAGCGGAACGCTGCAGAAGCTCTGTTAGAAATCCCAGTGATTTCCCAGGCCCATCCTTCACGTGGGAGAATATGTTCTGCCCAGGGACCCACTCCGCGTGGGCCTGCTCCTGCTCCCAGGGGGGTTGTGTCCCCCACCTTATAGGCCTGTGGAATCTCTGCATTCGTTGCCATCTTAGGAGAGATGCTGGAATTTATGGCTCACGGTTTTTCCACTGCATTGTCGATGGAAACTTGTTCACCTAACGAGCTGCTCTTTCTTCTGTGTGCAGAGGGATCGGAGAGCTGTCCTGCCCGAGCAAGAGGGCTCAGGTGCAGGTCCCCTGCCGCCACTCAGCAGCAAAAAGGAAGGTCTGTACTAAGGTGGGGTCTCACCATGCTCTGGGGATGGCTGGAGTACTCCACTGGGACTCTCCTCCTCCATCTGCCTGGAAAAGGGATGGCTGTGCACAGACCTCTGCGGGAGCAGAAACACAGAATAAATTCATGTTGATAACCTCAATTTTTACCTGCCATAGCTTTTCTAGGCAGCCAGGTGCTATCACTTTAAGCCTCCTGCCTCGGGACCTTCCAGGGCTACTGGCAACTGCAGTGTGGCCATCAGAGAGCTGGGACTCTCTGCCTTTTCCAGTGGGACACAGCTCTCTATGCTACAAATCTGCCCCTAGTCCAGGACTGACCATTGCTCCCCCTGCCCCACAGAGCTGGGTGATCTCCACGGGAAATCCCAGAGATGGGGGAAAGCAGCACATGGAAATGGGAGATGTTTGAATCTCCTCAGAGGTTTGGGGGTTAGGCTATGTCCCTGGAGAGATGGCTCACTGGGCAGAGGACACGGCCATGTAGCCCCTGGATGTCACCACCACATGCCACGTGGTTCTGTGGGTGTAAAACTCAATTCACTAGGCTCAACCTCTTGATGTGCTCAGATTTCTGCGGCTGAATAAAGATGTGGGCCCCTGCATGGGGATGAACGTTCGGTTCTTCTACAACTCCTCTTCTATGGCCTGCGAGACCTTCCACTATGGTGGCTGTCTTGGGAACGGAACAACTTCCCTTCGGAAAAGGAGTGTCTTCAGACCTGTAGAACCGAGGGTAAGGAGGGCAGCCCTTCAAAGTCCGAGCAACCGTCTTTGCAGTCCCTGGCCAGATTTTGGTCAGATTTTGCTGTCCCTCTGATCTGTGCGCCCCCAGCCTTCTGCTCCTCCTGTGTGGTCGAGGCTTTCTGCTTCAAAGCTCTTTCCTTGTGCAAGTGACCCAGGCTCAGTGCCGTGGGGAAGCGACACGCTCACGTGCTGCCAGTGTGGAGGGAGCCCAGCGCAGTGGGGACAGCTCTGAGAAATCAGCCAGGGGCCAAAATGAGACCAAACAGTGTCCATGCCCAAGGCCTGACTGCAGGAGGTGACTTGAAAATGGAGAGGTAGCTAGAACTGAGCGAGTCACTGATTTTTGTGATTCAGGGGCCACAGCAAAACCCATTAGTTTTGGATAGGGTGACCAGACAGCAAGTGTGAAAAACTGGGACAGAGGGTGGGGGGCAATAGGGGCCTATATAAGAAAAAACCCCAAATATCGGGACTGTCCCTATAAAATCTCTGCCCCCACCTGCCCAAGGCTCTGGGAGGGAGTTTGGGTGAGGGAGGAGGTCTGGGGTGCAGGCCCTAGGCTGGGGCAGGGGATTGGGGTGCAGGGTGCAGGCTCTGGGAGGGAGTTTTGGGATGGGAGGGGTGCAGAGGGATGGGGTGCAGGGGTGAGGGCTGTGGGTTGTGGCTGCAGATGAGGGTATGGAGTGTGGGAGGGGTTCAGGGTGAGAGTAGGGGTGAGGGCTGTGTCTGGGGCTGGGAATGGGAGGTTTGGGGTGTGGGAGGGGCTCAGGGCGAGAGTAGGAGTGTGGGGGGTGAGGGCTCTGGCTGGGACTGGGGATAAGGTGTTTGGGGTGCTGGAGGGTCTCAGGGCTCAGGCAGAGGATTGAGGGTGCGGTGGGGGGGGTGAAAGCTCTGGCTGGAGGTGCGGTCTCTGGGGTGGGGCAGGGCTGGGAATGAGTTTGGGGTACAGGCAGGCTGCTCTGGGACAGGGGCCAGAGAGCAGACTCCCCCCAGCCCTTTCCCTGCCGGCAGCAGCAAGCTCTGGGGGAGGAGCCCCCCTTTCCTGCTCCCCCAGCAGCACACTCACCCCCACCACTGTCACTGCATGTGTTCCTAGGGCCCCTCTCAGGTCCAAGAATCTCCCTTGCCTCCCCTGTGGTGGGTGCCGGGGGGTGCTGCGTGCGCCTCCTCCCCTGCTGTTGCCCTTGACTGTAGCCTCACTGGGGGTGAGGGATGGGGCTGCCTCCTTGCCCAGCATGGGGCAGGAGTGGTGACTGCGGGCAGGGGGGTCCCCTGTGCTGCTAGGGGCCCATTGGAAAAGGGAAGGGTCTGAGGGGGAAGGGCAGGCTCTGAGTCAGTCTGCCCTGGCAGTGGAGATAGGGGGCACTAGGACCCTGGGACGCAGCACATGGAAGAGACTGGGACACTGCTCTGGGGCGTGAAAGGCGAGTGGGGGGCGGGGGCAGCAAGTCGGGGCCAGGGGACACTCAGGGAAGGCGTGGGGGGGGGGGCTGCAGGTGGGGCCAGGGCAGGGACACCCGGCCCCAAGTATTGCTGGAGCTGGGCCCCTGGCTCTGAATATTGCTGGTGCCCGAGCAATATGGAACTCGCGGCCTATGGGGAGGGGGCATTCTGCTGGTTTACCTAGCCCGCTGCAGTTAAAGCACTACCACTTGGGTGCAGACAAGCCTGCCCCTGACAGTCCCACTCCTCTCCTCCACCCACCAGATATGCCAGCGTGGCAGATTCTGCTGCCTGCCCACTGCATGCATCCTTTTCCTTCCACTGGCTCCCGGTCCATAACTGGGGGAGCTCCAGGCCTTGGGCCTGGGAAGAATGGTATTCCACTTTCTCCCCTCTTGTCTCTTTCTCCCAGCGGCCTGCAGGTTACCCATCGTTCCAGGGCCCTGTCAGCAACCAGTGAAGCTCTGGGCCTTTGATGCAACCCAGGGCAAGTGCACTACCTTCAACTATGGAGGCTGCCAGGGCAACGGGAACAAGTTCTACACGGAGAAGGAGTGCAAGGAATACTGCGGGGTCCCGGCAGATGGTACGGCTCGCCCGGTACTATCACAGAGCTAACCCTGCTTCAGCAGCCATTGGCTCCGGCCCTCTCGGCCCACCAGCATTTGCAGCTCAGGGAAGTTGGTTCTTCCAGGAAGGACGTAACATGACATCGTCTCTCTGCCCCCCTCAGCCCTGCTGCCAGATCCTCTTGCCCCAGGCCCTGGCTTCCTCTGGGCCCTGGGGGTGCTCCCCAGTCCATCCCAGGCCTCCGCCCCCTCTTCCCCCAAGCTCCCACCCCTGCCCTGCCTCTCACAGCCCCACTCCACCCCTTCTCCCAAGCCCCCATCCCCCTCTACCTCTTCCTGCCCAGCTCCGCCCTCTTCCCCCAGCGCCTCCCGCACACCACAGAACAGCTGATCGCCGGGGATGGCGGGAGCTGGAAGGGAAGGGGGAGCTTGGCTGCCGGTTAGGGTTTCCAGGCGTCCGGTTTTCGACTGGAACGGCCCGGTTGAAAAGGGACACTGGTGGCTCCGGGCTGCTAAAAGTCTCGTTGGCTGCTCGCAGCGGGGCAGGCAGGGTGCTGTGGCCAATGGGAGCTGCAGGGGCAGCACCTGGGAGCAGAGGCCACAGAGCCATGTGGCTGCGCCTCTGCCTAGGGACCGCAGGGACATACCTGCTGCTTCCGGGACTGGAGCCTGCACCCCGAACCTCCTCTTGCACCCCAACCCCCTACCCCAGCCCTGAGCCCCCTCATGCACCCAAACTTGAGCCCGTAGCCCCCTCCCCACCTCCTCCTGCACTCCGAACCCCTCAGCCTCAGCCCAGAGCCCCTTCCTGCACCCCAAATCCCCCTCCCCACCCCCTCCCGCACTCCTACACTCTACCCAGCCCAGAGACCCCTCCTGCACCCCAAACTCCTCATCCCCGACCCCATCCCAGAGCCCACCCCTGCAGCCAGAGACCCCCCCACACACTCCAACCCCCTGCTCCAGCCCTGAGCCCCCTCCTGCACCCAAACTTGAGTCTGGAGTCCCCTCCCCACCTCCTCCTGCACTCCGAACCCCTCGACCTCAGCCTGGAGCCCCTTCCTGCACCCCAAAGCCCCCTCCCCACCCCCTCCTGCACTCCAACACCCTACCCCAACCCGGAGCCCCCTCCTGCACCCAAACTAGAGCCCGGAGCCCCCTCCCCACCTCCTCCTGCATTCGAAACCCTCGACCTCAGCCCGGAGCCCCTTCCTGCACCCCAAAGCCCCCTCCCCACCTCCTCCTGCACTCCAAACTCCTCTGTCTCAGTCCGGAGCCCCCACCCGCAGCCAGAGCCCTCACCCCCTCCCACACCCCAACACCCTCCTGCACCCCAAACCCTTCATCCCTGGCCCCACACCAGAGCCTGTACCCCCAGCCGGAGCTCTCATCTCTCCCTGTACCCCAACCTCCTACCCCAGTCCTGAGCCCCCTCCTGCATCCCAACCCCCTCATCCTTGGCCCCACACCAGAGCCTGCATCCCCAGTCGGAGCTCTCACCCCTTCCTGCACCCCAACCCCCTGCCCCAGCCCAGTGAAAAGGAGCACGCGAGGGTGGGGGAGAGCGAGTGACAGAGGGACGGATGGAGTGAGTGGGGCGGGGCCTTGAATAAGGGGTGGGGCAGAGGGCGCCTGCCCCTCTTGCTTTGCCTGCCCCCTGCTGGTGAGTGAGCAGAGTTAACCATTCGAAACCATAACAAGTGCTTGGCACTAATGTTGCGTCGGTGACCGGGCAGTGAGTGATCATGCCCTGTGAGGAAAGCGGGAGCCATGCCTAGTGGTTAGTGCAGGAGTTGGTCTCCAGGAATTGGCTGCCAGGGGCCAGAGGCCAAGGGTCAGAGCTGAAGTCTGAAGTCAGAATGGGAGACAAGGCAGGAGCAGGGCTGGCAATGAACAAGAGCTATCACAGTCGGGAGCGAGTGCTTTGAGCAGCCACTAAACTGATGCTGCTGGGCTTAAGAGCTGGCTACAGGCCAGCTGTGCTCGTTAGGTTGCCCGGAGACTGGCTCTCTGGCAGGCCCTGCTTCCTGCCATGCAGCACTTTTCACCAGTCCTTTACATCTGTGGAGAATGGGTTGCTCCTTTTTAAGAGGCAGGGAAACTGAGGCACACCACAGAGACAGGCTAGTGCCGACATTTCAAAGCTGGTGCCTACAGTTAAATATCTAAATCCATTTGTAAGGCTCTAAATCCAGACCTCCTAAGGCAGCAGCCTGGATTTCAGAGGCCCTGAGTCCCTGCAGCTCCAAGTAAAGGCAACACGCCGGAAAATCTGGCTGGTTCTATTCACACTGTTCCTGGTTTATGGCTCTAGGTGCTCACTGCAGGCACCCACCTTGGAAAGTGTTTTCCTAAGTGACTTTCTCGAGTCAGTGGCAGAAGCAGGAAGAGAACTTAGGTATCCTTTTTGCCAGTTTCCTACTCTAGCCAGGTGCTACTCCCCTCTGGGGTGGTCCTGAATGCGTCAACAGCTCTGCTACACAATGCACTTAGCTCTGAGCTGCTATTGGCAAATAGGTTTCCATTAACCACTTGGCTTCTGCCTGCTGTCACAGGTACATCCCAGATCTGCCAGGTACCCAGTCCAGTGTCAGTATCTCAAGGGAACGTTGGCGCTCCCTGAGCTCTGATGGGAAGAAGGACTAATTTTGGGGTTATATCCTGTGCTAGCTGTGTGGGTCAAGGATTAATGAAGCCATGTCT